>NC_043705.1:74305627-74310553 GCF_006229205.1 Suricata suricatta | reverse complement strand
GGTGGCAATGTAAACTGGTGCAGCCGCTCTGGAAAACCGGGTGGAGGTTCCTCAAAAAACTATCCATAGAACTCCCTTATGACCCAGCAATAGCACTGCTAGGGATTTACCCAAGAGATACAGAAGTGCTGATGCATAGGAGCACATGTACCCCAATGTTCATAGCAGCAGTGTCAACAATAGCCAAAACATGGAAAAAGCCTAAATGTCCATCACCTGATGAGTGGATCAAGAAGATGTGGTGATATATATACACAATGGAGTACTACATGGCAATGAGAAAGAATGAAATATGGCCATTTGTAGGAAAGTGGATGGACCTTGAGGGTGTCATGCTAAGCAAAATAAGTCAGGCAGAAAAGGACAGAAACCATATGTTTGCACTCATAGGCCAAACAGGAAGACAGGAGAAACCTAATGGAGGACCAGGGGGAGGGAAAGAGGGAAAGAGAGTTGGGGAGAGAGAGGGACGCAAAACTTGAGAGACTGTTGAATGCTGAAAATGAACTGAGGGTTGAAGGAGAAGGGAGAGGGTAGAAAAGAGGTGGTGGTGATGGAGGAGAGCACTTGTGGGGAAGAGCACTGGGTGTTGTATGGAAACCAATTTGATAATAAACTTTTTAAAAGAATAAAATAACTATGGAATATTTTGGGTCTTCCACAGTTCACACTAACAAAGGTGTTTTTCTTTTTTTAAAGTTGATTTATTTACTTTGAGAAAGGAAGTGGGGGGAGGCTGAGAGAAAGAGAGAAAAAGAAGCAGAGAGAGAGGGAAAGAGAATCCCAAGCAGGGTCTGCACTGTCAGCAGAGTCTAACACGGGCTCCATTTCATGAGTCATGAGATCATGACCTGAGCAGAAATCAAAAGTTGGACACTTAACCCAAGTACCCCGACAGTAACAAAATTTAAACACAAGCCTACAGAAATTCGAATATATATAAAAGTTTCACATAAAAAAATGATCAAGATCAGGATTTAAATGAAAGTCTCAAAAACAAAAGTAATATGAGAAATACATAATAAATACAATAGCAAGGTATTAAATATAGATAATCTCACCATTTGTATATATTATACAAATACATATATATGTATGTAGCCTCAGGCTCCAATATCTAATATAACAATCGCAACTATGCATTCTGAAACATACTAAATATGCTAATGATTATAATTTAATATGCTTTATCATACTATGACTACATATACTGTATTTTAAATGTTTAATTTCACTTTCTTAGGAAATCAATTATTTAAATTTTGTTTTCTATTTAATCATGCATTCACAGCTTTGTGGAAACTAGCAGCAGCTGTATTTTTATTTTATTACACATTTCTAAAAAGTATCTTTATTTCAATGTTCACTAGCACTATTAAAAGGAGTTAGTGTAGAAAAATGAGCTTTTTCTGCAGAAAGAATCAAACACAATCATCTAATAAAGTAATTGGAACTGATATAATTCAGAAGTCACAATTTAGATGAGGCTTTCACACACAGTACTTGTATTCAATGGAAATTTGAAAAGTCATGTAAGCAACTAATCATGTAAGCCCACATCTATAAACAAAAACATACAGAAACAAATAGATGACAATTAAAGAGTAAAACTGTATTAAATTATTTTTGGACTAAAAATTAGACTATTACTGATAACACTACAAAAGGGATGAGACTCTGTTGATAATAGGGTTGATAATACAAAACAAGCCAATTGATACAGACATTAATATCACAAAACTTTGCTAAATAAATTTATGCAGTAACTAAGATAGCTATTTAATGAATCATATTTTTTATTTCCTTTGTGGATATATAACAAATTTTGAATGTATTCTTGTTTATGTATCTTAACAAAAGAGTGCTACATTGTTGTTTTAATAGCTAAAGATAAAATAAAAATATTTAATCCCTTTGGAAAGTAATAAATATAGAGTTGTAATGACATATATAAGAAAATTAAGTCAAATTAGGGAAAAATTTTAAAATAAACATTGGCATGCATACAGTAAACAACAAAGGTTCCCAGCAGAATTACTGGTTTTTATTATGGTAGTTCTATTATGATTTTTGAGGAACCTCCAAACTGTTTTCCACAGTGGCTGCACCAATTTACATGCCCATCACCAACAGTATCCAAGGGTTCCTTTTCTCCACACTCTGGCTGGAATTTGTTAGCTTTGTCTTTTTGATTAGAGCTATTCTAACCAGTGTGAAGTGATATAGCATTGTGGTTTTGATTAACATTTCCCTTATAATTAGTGATATCAAGTATCTTTCATTTACCTATTAGCCATTTGTGTGTCTTCTGTGGAAAATATGGCTATGTCTACTCAAGACTTTGCCTAGTTTTTATTCAGATTATTATTATTGTTGTTATTTTTTGCTATAGAGATGTATATGTTCTTTATATATTTTGGATATTGATACCTTCTCAGATATGTTCTTTATATTATTTTAGATATTGATACCTTCTCAGATATTTTCTCTCAATCCATAGATAGCCTTTTCATTTTGCTGATTGTTTCTTTTGCTTTGCAAAAACTTTTGTTTCAACCAATTACATTTTTCAATGCAATCACATTTGTTTATTTTTGCTTGTGTGTACTTTTGATGTCACATCCAAAAAATTGTTGCCAAGATCAATCTCAAGAAGATTACCCCTTGTTTTCTTCTAGGATTTTTATGGTTTCAGGTCTTACATTTAAGGCTTTAATCCACTTTGAGGTGATTTTTTTTTTGAGTGGTGTAAGATAGAGGACCTGTTTCATTTTTCTTCCTTTGAATATCCAATTTTCACAACACCATTTATTGAAGAGACTATCTTTTCTTCATTGAGTATTCTTGGTGCCCTTGTCAAATATTAGTTGACCATATATGCGTGGATTTATTTCTGGGCTTTCAGTTTTTTCCAGGGCTCTGTGGGTCTGTTTTTAGGCCAGTATCATAGAGTGTGTTTACTATAGCTCTATAGCTTTGTAATGAAGTTGAAATGAAGAAGCGTGAAGCCTACAGCTTTGTTCTACTTTTTCAGGATGTTGTTAGCTACTTGAGATCTTTTTTGCTTCCATATACTTTTTAGTTTTTTTTAAATGCCATGTAATTTTGATAGATTCTGAATTGAATTTCTAGATGACTTTGAGTAGTATAGATATATTAACAATATTAATTTTTCTGAACCACAAACATATGACATCTTTCTATTTATTTGTGTGTATCTTCTTCAATTCCTTTCATTGATGTCTTATAATTTTCAGTATATAAACTTTCATCATCTTGGTTAAATTTATTCCTAAGTATTTCTTGTTTTTGATGCTATTGTAAATGGGATTGTTTTATTTCATTTTCAGATAGTTCATTGTTAGTGTATAGAAATGCAACTCATTTTGTATATTAATTTATTATAAGGCAACATTACTGAATTTGTTGGTTTGTTCTAACAATTTTTTTTTGGTGTAGGCTTTAGAATTTTCTCTAAGTACTGTACACAGAGACTCTGTGACATAATCATGACTTAATTGTTTTTATTAAAGTTTATTTTCCATCCCAATAGTCTGATCTTAAACATGGTCTATTCACCAGAAAAATTCAGAGAAAAGTGACTTCACAAATACTGTAGTACTTCTTGAAATTGACCATCAGTTCTTCCATTCATCAATTTAATTCAACCTCTTTTTCAGTATCCATATTATGAGTTAGCATTATCTCCAAATGAAAAAAATGTTGATGTAGCATTTTTATTACTCCCAAATATAACTTCCTAAACATCTACAGGGTAGGTATTAAAACTATAACTTTAAAAATAGGTTTAAAAAATACCACCTTAAAAAGGCAGATCCAAATCAAGGACCGGAAAAACACATTGAGGACTTATTAAAACTCAAAGATTGTGTATAAATAAGCAGCTTCTAGGAGTAAGACTTGTCATTGAACTAGTTTAATTAGAGTCTTCACAAATTATCCCTGAAGAAAATTAAGTCAACATTTTATCAATTTCCAATATCTAATATATTGTAACAACTAGATCTTAAAACGTGCTGGTGGAAAGCATTTCATGAATCTTCTTCAGTTTCTTTAACTTAAATCAAAATATGACTAGTCAGTTAAGTTAGCCTTTTAGTCTACTTGAATTGTGCTCTTTATGTCTCAATTGAAAGATCAGGTTTTTAGTTTATTAGTAATGTATTACATTTTCCTTTAAATGTTTTTGGTATTTTATTTAAAAGAGTGACTACATAATCTTGAAGCTGGCTTTTCTTCTCAGGAAAACATCTGTTATTTTGTAGTCATAGTCAAAAATAGTAAAAAAAAAAAAGTACTATTTTTGGCAACACTTTTCTTGCCATATTTTCCTTCTTCCTCATAGTATGTTTATTCTATTTATTAAAGTTTTCATGGAAGTACACGTTCTTCTCCAAATAAAATTAAAGTGTTAACATCTTGTCTGTATCTTGATACCATCTGCATGCTTTCACTTTACTCAAAGTACATGTTTTTATCAATATTGGTAATAAGGTTGGAAATGAAAATATCTTGCATTGATGCAAAACTATTAATATATTTCCACTACACGTGGGGATTTTGTAGAATCAAAATCTAGTTTTAAACATCTCCTCTTTTGAAAGAATATTAATGCTGACACAATTAGAAGTGGGTAAAAGCAACTAAAGACTTAATCATCCATTTCCTACATAAAAGGTAGCTACTTTTTTGCATGGACCTCAAGCATATTGTAGTATAGAGGTGGAATTTAAGGAAAGGTATTAAGCAGGCTGTGTTGTAGCTTATGAGCAAGTAATAAATTGTATCATTTATCTTGAATGTATCATAGATAAGCTGCTATATAACGATTGCCACTTCAGATAGCTGTGAAATTAGGTGATTAACTAGTTGTTACTTAACCTTCTAATTTCTGTATAAGTCTAA
>NC_043705.1:74302285-74305527 GCF_006229205.1 Suricata suricatta | reverse complement strand
ATATTGTAGTATAGAGGTGGAATTTAAGGAAAGGTATTAAGCAGGCTGTGTTGTAGCTTATGAGCAAGTAATAAATTGTATCATTTATCTTGAATGTATCATAGATAAGCTGCTATATAACGATTGCCACTTCAGATAGCTGTGAAATTAGGTGATTAACTAGTTGTTACTTAACCTTCTAATTTCTGTATAAGTCTAAGTACATGGAACAGAAGTTGGTGTTTTGATTTTTTTACTTTGCTTTTCTGTTTGGAGTGTCATTGTAACTACTGTATTGTAAATGATGGAAAATAATTGCATATGTTAAAAAAAAAGAAGTGGGTAAATAAAAATCAACCCTCAGAAATGATGTAAAAAATTGTACACCATCTGGGGAAAAGACCCAATGTCTAAGAAAGTTATTATTTTTCAATGTAACTTGTCAGCATGAGAAAAAATTTAAAACAAACAAGTCAGCTCCTTTAATAACATAAAAAGTTCTATTTATATATAAGAGATTGGATAGTTTGCTTTTGAGAAAGCCTGATTATTATTGTCTATTTACAAAATATGTACTTTCAAACTGTTATATAGGTTCAACATGTTATCACTCCAAGAATTTGTGTTTTAGCAATACTCAGACTAATCTAGTCATATAGAAAGAATGAACATTAGCCAAGTATATTATAATAATTTATTTGCAAAATTAACATATCAGTCCTCTTCATCTAACTTATTATAGGATGTTCATTTATGATTTTAATTTGGGTGGGTTTTTTAAATGTTTTATTTTTGACCGAGAGAGAGAGAGAGAGAGAGGAAGTGTGCACAAGTAGGGGAGTATCAGAGAAAGGAGACACAGAATCTAAAGCAGGCCCCAGGCTCTGAGCTGTCCGCACAGAGGCCAACCAGGGGCTCAAGCCCACGAATCATGAGTCATGAGCCAAAGTTGGACATAACTGCTTAACTGTCCGAGTTACCCAGGTGCCCCAATTTGGTTGTACTTCTACATATCACACAGCCATAGGTCTGTGTCTAACTCTAGATTGGTATTGACCTTCCTGAAGTGATCTTACACACACACACACACACACACACACACACACACACACGCATGCATGTGCTTTACTACCTCATTTCCCCCCTTACTTGCAAATAGCAAAACTATTTCTCTCTCTCTCTCACCAACTATGAAATCGGTAACAGGAAGTAACAGAATTGTGAGTTATTTTCAATATTTCAAATAGTCCATAGAAAATCTAAACATATTTTCTCTTGGATGCATGGTTCTTTTTAATATTTGAGTAATATAAATGAGAATGTTACTTAAAGAATGCTCTTTGATAGAAAATAAATAGCACAATATATTACAGTTGCTAAAAAAAAAAGGCTTTAATGACAGAAACGAGATAAGCAACTAGCCCAACAAAATGAAAAATGCATTAAACACAGCTCAGATCAGAGCAGGCTAAGAGCTCTCTATATTTAAGATTAAATTAGAGAAATAAATATGACCTCAAAATATGTTTTAAAAAATCCCTTCTAGGACACAAGTGAGTTTCTGAAACTTCTGCTGTCACCTGCTTGCCACCCATGCTTACAAAGAGGTATTTTCAGTGGAACTTAGAACCCGAGTTTGGACCTTAATATTGTCCTAAGAGTTAGCTAAACCAACGTTTAGGGAAAGAAAAGTCAGGATAATCCAGGGATATCTTGTTCCTTCCAGAAAGCAAAGATAATTACAAAGCCGTCTAAAATAGTACCAATGATAATGAAGAAGCCAGAGAATCGGAGTTCCCACCTGCCAACAGAGACAATTGAGATTCATAACAAGAAAATAGTAACTGTTGTCACTTTATCAACGTGATTCTATAAAAGGTCTAAGTCCAAAATGAAACTAAAAAATGACAAATATTTAAAATGTGCTAGAGGCATATGACACAGAGTTTTCCCAAGTATATTTACAATAAAATTTTATATGCTAAACCACAGTTTTGTAGAATGCATCGTAGGTAATTATGTTTTCATTTATTGCAGAAATCATATAACTAGTGTATATAAATTTTGATAATTGCCTAGTTGAAAATCATATGTGATATACAGCATTTAAGAAGATAAAGTAACTTTTAAAAGTATTTATGTAGCTTGTTAATGCTAACTAAAAATGTTAGAATACATTAAGCCATATAAAAGGTAATACTAAATAAATACTGACATCAGTATTATGTCATCAATTTAAATAAAATCAATAAGAAATAATATAAGAGATAATAGGAGAGTTTACACCCTCATTATATTAGATATAAAAACAGCTAGAGAACTTAACAATAACTTGATAACTACTTTCTAAGACAGGAATAATCAAGATCAATAAAGTAGCATATTGGAGAGGTTTTTTTTATGTTTTTTTATTTTTGAGAGAGAGAAAGAGAGACAGAGTGGAATCAGGGGAACGGCAGAGAGAGAGGGAGACACAGAATCTGAAGCAGGCTCAGAACTGTAAACACAGAGGCTAATGTGGGGCTTGAACTCACGAGCCTTGAGATCATGACCTGAGCTGAAGTTGGACACTTAACCCCTGGAATTTTCATAATATCTTACAACTAGTCAGGGTTACATGTCCTTGATTTTTCTTCTTGTTAAAAATAGAGACATTTACATAGCATGCTTTAAAGGGGGCCTTTGAGTTTTTTATCAGATGCTCTACTAGGCATATAATGTTGATTTGACCTTGACATTCATTAATGTTTGCCTTACTTTAGTTTTTCTGAAAAAAAAATTCTGTGGCACCCTATTTAGGCTGGATAGTAAAGAAGAACAGGCAGAAAAAAAAATGCTTCTGATATAAATTAAAGAGAAAATTGTAATTTAAACTAATTTAAGTTGAATTGAAAAGAAGTTCATTGAAATGATCATAATTTAATGTACATTGAATCTCCAAAGAAGGTTATGGTATTTTATCTTTAAACATAATGGATGACAGAAAAAATTTATTTTGGGGGGATCTTGAAGAATTAATTTTTTGCAGAACACACTTTAGGAAATTATTTTTTCATTTGTGTTATAAAAATACACAGTACCCTAGTAATCAGACTAACAATATACTTTGAAATCCATATTTTCTAACATCTATAGTCTCTTGCTTTGTTCATTTTAGCCACTCTGACTGGCATGAGGTGGTATCTCAGTGTGGTTTTGATTTGTGTTTCCCTGATGATGAGTGATGTTGAGCATTGTTTTATGTGTCTGTAGGCCATCTGGAT
>NC_043705.1:74271634-74302185 GCF_006229205.1 Suricata suricatta | reverse complement strand
TGAATGCTGAGAATGAACTGAGGGTTGAGGGGGAAGGGGGAGGGGGGAAAAGAGGTGGTAGTGATGGTGGAGGGCACGTAAGGGGAAGAGCACTGGGTGTTGTATGGAAAACAATTTGACAATAAAATATTATGAAAAAAAAGAAATCCATATTTTCTTTTTTCTAAGACTGAAACAAAGTTTTGTGGTCCACAGAGTGCTCACAATGCTTCTAGGATTACGCTGGCATCACATTAACGGTAACAGTATATCTAATGGGCCTATTTTTAAAGGAAAATTTTCATATACAGCATGTAATGCTGTTTAGCTGCCTTTTTTCTATTATAGAACTTAATATTCAAATTCATTCCATGCTCCAATTTTTCTTTTCTAGAACTTAACATACATAGACTTACATAGACTAATAAAGAATTAGTAATTTTTCTTCTGATTCTGGATTTGAGAACCATACCAGTAAAACAGCTTACTCTAAAAGCATGTTTTATAGTATGTCATTCTAAGATTTCTAGAAAAGCATTCTAATAGCACTGGGAAAGATCTAAGAGGAATAGAATACGAAGTCACATTAAAGTAACATTCTCTCTTTAAAGTAAAAATAATACTCATTATTGCATGTTTGCAATGCCATATTGCTTTTCATCTGAATACTTCAAATTCTGAGTGTGATTTTAATGGTGACAGGTTCACCCGCCAGACTTAGGAGAAAAATGCTGTGCAAGTGAACACACTGGATATTGTTGGAGAATATTCGTTTTCACGGCACTCGTATAAGCATGGGCAGTCTGGGTTTTGTTACTATGGTTATTGGAAACGTCGTTTTTTATATTCTGCCTTATCACTTACAGGAAATTATTGGGTTAGCACAAAGTCAGGTATCTGGATATGTATTCACCATGATAGCCAATGCTTATTTATTTAAAGTAAAATACCAAATCCAAAAATAAGAGGCCAAAAGACACATTACAAAGTTGTGGAAACTCTGCTGTGACTTCTTTAACCACTGGAGCACACCTGGTTTTGTGGGCCTTTTCAGTGTGAGCATAACATTGTGACCTAGCAACTCTGAGTTAACTTGCTCTCAATACTCCTATCCCATAGCTGGACCACATGGCTGCCTGTTGTGACAATGAAACTACCTCAGAACTGTAAGTTCCAGACACCTCACTTCTGTATTCCTACTACTAGATTTATAACCACGCCAAAGGTTTTCAACTAGACAGGTCTTACACATTACTTAAGAATCACCATACCTATACCTATACATTTACAGGCCTGGGACTTTGCAAGCAACAGTGGCCATGTCCTGTCACACCAACCTAATGCTCACATTGTGTCTGATATTTTAGAAAGCACTTCTGTGAAGTTCTTTTGTGTTTTGAATATAATAGTTGTCCTTAAAAAATCACCTTCAATTAGCCCATGTGCACTGCTGGCATATAAGTTAACAAATGATTTTTCTGAATAGGCAAGCCTTATTTTTCGTGGATGGTGAAAAGAACACAAAAGTAAAAGTGGCACGAATATGAGGCTCCAGGCTCTGTCCTATTGTTTCTTTCTTTTGCTAAAATATTTTTATCTTTAAAAAAGAATTTTTATAGCTTATTTTTGAGACAGAGAGACAGAGCATGAGTGAGGAAGGGGCAGAGAGAGAGGGAGACGCAGAGTCCGAAGCAGGCTCCAGGCTCCAAGCTGTCAGCACAGAGCCCGACATGGAGCTGGAACCCACAAACCATGAGATCATGACCTGAGCCGAAGTTGGACGCTTAACCAACTGAGCCACCCAGGCGCCCCACTGCCCTATTTTTTCTAACATTAGTAGATTATGTTTTCTTTCTCTTTGTCTAAAATATTTATTTATTTTTGAAAGAGAGAACGCAAGTCAGGGCAGAGAGAGATGGAAACAGAGGGATCTGAACAGGCTCCAGCTTATGGAAAGGAGCCGGATTGGGGCTTGTACTCATGAACTATGAGATCATGAGCTGAGCTCAAGTTGTATGCTCAACTGAGTCACTTAGGTACCTTATCATTTTTTATTTTTTTTAATTAAAATAGTCTGTGGATTTACTGAACCCAAATGAAGTCAAGGAAGAAGGAAAGGCCATAAAAATAGAGGGAGTTCCAGAGGGTGACTACTGCATGCCCTGGTGACACTGGAAGCTTCCCTCTTAGTGTGGGATTGGCCTTGCTCTGTTAACACACACAAGAAAGCTAATTAAAACCTAAATAGGAAACATAAAGCCTTTCCAGGGATATTGGCTTGTATACTGTTTCCATATTCTACATTTTGAGGCACAATCTTTACACTTTTCTTTCTAATGTAAAATATCCACTATATACCAGGTATGTAAAAAAATGCACACACTACTGTCATCTTTTAAGCATCACCATACTCCAGAAAAATACTATCATTATTTTACAAATGAAGAAGAATTAGACTCAGATTAAACAATTTTACCCAAAGCATTGAATTAATAGGAAAAATAGAAAGGTTATATAGAAAAATACCAAAAGCAGACCCAAGAAAATTTTCATGATTTTTTAATGTTAATTTATCTGAGAGAAGGAGGGAGAGAGGGAGAAGGAGGGAGGGAGGGAAAGAGAGAGAGAGAGAGTGAGCAAGCAAGCAAGTGAGTGAGCAGGGGATGGGCAGCTCAAAGCAGGCTCCAGCTCTGAGCTGTTAGCACAGAGCCAGATGCAAGGGTTGAACTCATGAGCTGTGAGATAATGACCTGAGCCTAAGTTGGATGCTTAACTGACTGAGCCGCCCAGGGGCCATGAAATTTCTCATGATTGACCCTGGCCAATCATAGTCCTGCCCCCCTTTGTTAGATACATACTTTTCTTACATTTCCTATAGCTGTGGGTGGCCATATGGTTCAATCAAGGACAAGGACATTTTTGTGTGGCATTATTTCTTTGAAATTCGAAATCACAGCCTCTCAAAGAGAAGAAGTTATTCATACTCTTTCTTCCTGCTGAGTTGCTAGTATAGGAAAGTAGTGTTTGTAACTGGGACAGCCATCATATGAAAGACAAAGATGACAAGCCGTGTGTTAAGGAGACTGGGAAAGATGGAATGGGTTGATGATTACATTGAGGCACTGAGTAAGCTCTGGTCTGTCTCTGAATTTTTGTAACTTAATTGGGTTAGGAAAGACCTTTCCAAGGGAGCAATAGACACCTGAAGGATCAGTAAGAATTAATTAAGCAAAAAGAACAGTGTCCTCTCAAGCTGTTATGTAGCATAATGTAGTCTAAGAATTGAAATATATGATATTGTACAGAAAAGGATGAACCTTGCTGAACCAAACATTTAACTAGATGTCAGCTCCTGGAAGATAATCTCTAAGCCCATGAAAGATTCTTTCTCATAAGAGTGTGTTTCTTTCCCTAGGGGGTATCAGTCCACTTCACCTAGTCTATACTAACAATATGACTTATTGTGGGGGCCTTGGGGGAATTGAGAATTTGGAAGGGTTGAACCTCTGGAAACGCTGGAAACCCATGTCAGTAATGTGGGCAGTCAACTATTTCTAGGTTACATAGAAAACTCTAGCGACTCTAGGTTATCTTGTTGGCAATACTCCATGCACCTTGTGACACACAGTTGCTCAGAGAAGTAAGCTCTGCCTGCCCCCACTGGAGGAAGACAACTGGAAGCTCCATACTTGGAACTCTCTGGAATCCTGTTACATACACCTCTTCTTTGATGTTACTCCATATCTTTGTATTGTAATAAACTGTAACTGTAAGTAAAATAGCTTTTTGTAAATAGTGTGAGCATATCCTACAAATTATTAAAAATTACAGTGTTCTGGCAAACTCTTCAACTTGCAGTAGATGTCATAAATAAGGATGATTTGATACCTCCTAAACGTTGTAGATGGTTTACAACTTAAACACAATACTTATAAGCCAAAAAAGGTAATATTCCTCACTTACATTATTTACCACACCTGTGTTATTTTTCTATAGTTATTCTTGATGGCTAGAGATGGTGTGTAAAATTACAGACACCTGATCATTAAAAGAAATAGACTATTTCAATATAAAAGTCTTTTTCGATGAATCTATTTGTCCCAAAATATTTTGGATAAACATTTCTGTATTAATTTTCTAGGGTTATATAACAAAATACCACAAACTTGGTAACCTAAGACAATAGAGGTTATTGAGTCAGCTCAGGTAATAGAAGTCTAAAATCAAGGTGTCAGCAGGGCCAAGTGTCCAATGAAACTGGTAAAGAAACATCCTTTCTGCATCTTCCTAACTTTTGGGGATCTGCTAGAGATATGTGACTGCTCATCTTCTAGCTGCAATACTCTGTCTCTGCCTATATCATCAAATGACATTCTTCCTTTTGATTTGGTTTCAAAATTTCCATCTTACCATGAGCACTGTAGGCATATTAGATTAAGGATCCATCCTCTTGCAGAATGATGTTATCTTAGCTAATTATATCCATAATGACCCTATTTCCATATAAGGAATGTTCTGAATTTCAAAATATGACTTCAACACATATTTTGGGGGAACACAATTCTACCCATAACTGTTCTTCTATTTCTTTTACTTTTCTTTTCTGTTAATAAGATAGTGCAGTATATAGAGAATAGCATGCACTCTGATGGTGACATCTAGCTCGGTTCTATCCAAATTAAGGCTCTGGTAATTCAGTAAAGTGCTCATGCTTGCCTGAAGACTGGCTAATGGGCTAGCAAATTCTCTCAGAATCTGCTCTATGAAGCTACTGGAATTTCATTACAAATCCAAGTTTCTGAAGAAAACTTTCTACCCTTTTTCAAGAATATTGAAGAAGAAAAAACAGAGTACTTGGTCTGACCCTTCTATTTGGTCTCCAGGTTCTATTCCACTTTAAATGTTGTAAACATTTGAGAATGGCCATGGGTATAAAGGAGGGAATGGTGAGAGGGGAGGGCATATGCTTCCTTTCTGGAATTGGGGAAGTAAAAAGTTCAGCTCTGCAGTAGATCATTAAGATGCAGTTGCTGTGGAGATACTCACTGGCATGATACTTCCCTTATTTTCACATCTTCTGAAATATTAATGTATTATTCTGGATCAGATGATAGGACAAAATAAATGCAGTAAGTATACTTTTACCCTTGAACTTCTATTTACTAAGGATTGAAATATAGCTTTCTTCTAAGACCTACATGATGGTTTCCTATTTAAAATTAGAAAATGTGCTTCTCTTGTGTGTGGTTTATTAAAGTATGATCTTATTGCCTGGCAATATTTTGCTGGCCAAGTGGCATTAGGTCTTTTGTAAAGTACTTAAACTATTTACACAATTCAGGAGGATCCTCATGGTCTTATGCCCTCAGGTTATTAAAATTTTTAAATTCATTAAATTTTAAAAATGTTCTGTGCTTAAAAATGGCATTTGGACTAGAATTTACTGAATTATGGCACTCTGGTTTTCACTGTAAAATATAATTTTTGGACCATTGATATTGATACTGTCAAGATACCAGCCCATGATTTTATGTGAACTATTGATATATTCTCCCAATTTTTGTAACAATCCATTCTACATATGATACCCAGGCAAGATTTTCAAAGCAGAGTAAAGTTTCAACTCATGGGGAGGTCTTTAGCTCTCTCCACAATTCATCATAACACAGCCACAGGAATTTTGTATTTACTGCTTCATATGCTTCGTATGTTGTTTCATGCTTGCTGCCTGGCTGACTCATTTCCATCTTTCTTTTTTAAAATGTCATCTTTTGACATATCTGTTAAAATGTCATTGTTTCATAGATAGAGACTTTATATAATGATCCAAACAAAATCAGACCCACTAATAGCACTCTATGCCATATCCCTACAGTATTCCTTCAGTTGTAGTTTTTTCTACCTGAAACGATCTCATCTTAAATCTGACTCATCTGTTTATATTTTCTAAAACATAAATACTGTGAAAGATTGTATATGGTATTTAGCTTTAAGTAAGTATCCAGTAAGTCAAGATGAAGTTTTAAAAACAATTAAAAAATTCAGCTAAATTAAGACTACAATCTGTAAAGTCCTGTGATCTTCTCTAATAACATTCCATCACCTTGGATTTGGAATAGGAACTTTAAAAGGTGGACTAGAAGGAGATGCACAAGGAGGAAATTAAAAATCAGGAATTTGGCAATTTTGAGAAAAATAAAGTTTAGGTACTGGAAGAAGAAGAGTTTGAGATAAATATAAGATATTCTCTCAATAACATTTATGTTCAAAATGGTTTCACTGACCCCATACAAAGCATATCCCCAAATATGTTTGTAAATGGGATCCTCCTTAGTCTGATTTTCATATGATTAGTAGAGTTTGGCTTGTCCAGAAGACAGGGCAAGGATTCTGTGTAAAATGTAGATCTAGAGGGCCAATTTTATATAAGAAATGAGACATGAAAAGGGTCAAGAGGAAAACTCTTTCATGGAAGGCAAGAATTTTTTAGTGTCTATATCCCTTGAGTTATTTTCATTACATTTCTTTTTACTCATCCAAGAAATTTTACTGGACTCACACTTTCAGAGTTCCTCAGGTAAGTGGATAAACCAGTGAATTAGACAAACCAGCTTCCTGATAGTATATTTACAGCCTAAAGTGGGAAAATAAATATTAAACAAATACTTATGCTGGTTAAATGTCTTTCCTCCATGTCATTGTAATCCTAATAAGAAAATAGAAAATTGTGTTCTGGGGAACCTTTTAAGTAAAAAGTAGATTCTTTAGTTCAAATTACTTGGTTGGATCCTACTCAACAATCTTATTATACTACTCATAGATTTAAGCAAATCTTAGTGCATATAGAATGAGACAATTCTCAAATCAGATAAAAAATCTTACATATGGAAGATGGAGATTGAAGGAAATAAACAGTAAATTCTAGGAAACAAACAATTTGAAGGTAAAATAAATGTCAAAAACTAGATTTTGAATATCAACATTAAAAGATATTTTAACATTTAGCAAGAACAGAATAGTATTTAGAAGTAGATAGAGGGGTGTCTGGGTGGCTTAGTTGGTTAAGCACCCTACTCTTGACTTCAACTCAGTTATGATCTCATGCTTCGTGAGTTGGAGCCCTGCACTGGGCTCCCACTGATGGTATGGAACCTACTTTGGATTCTTTCTCTTTCCCTCTCTCTTGCTCCCCACCCCCACTTGTGCTTTCTATCTCAAATCTAATAAGTAAACTTAAAAAAGTAGAGGTTAAAGTAGTGGGAATCCCAGAAAAGAACCAAATGCAATCATGAAAAATAAAAGAGAAAGCCAAGGTGACAGGATGATCAATTCAGGCAGGTCAGCTCTAAATAGTGAGATCTTAAAAAGAGTGAATTCATTAAAGAAAGAAAATATTCAAGAATATATTCAGAGCAAGTTTTAAAAAAATGTTTCCCAATATGTATATATTTATCTTAATACTGCAAAATAAATGAAAATAAACCCACACCATAGAGAAATTACTATATATTCACTAAACTATATCTCTTTTGACTTACATTGGCTATAAAGCTATCTATTATGCTTTCTCTACTCTCTTCCCACGTATGCTTGGTCAATAGAAATGACCTAGCAGAAAACTTCTCCAAGGCCTTAGTTATTTTCAGAATGACAAGTTGGGAGGAGGCTGAAATACCACACAGAAAGCCATTTTCCAAGTACCTTCCAAATTATTAGATAAGCTATAAAGTAACCTTGTAGTGTTAAGCTACAGAGATATAGGACTGTTCGTTATTGTGCTAGCCTATATGATTAATAGAAAATGTAGATACTTACTATTTCTCTAATCTATGTAGATATAACTATATTGGTGATATGAGAAAATGTGTTTGTGTAGGGAGGGGACAGGGACAGAAGAGAGAAATATTTTTCAGTCTTTTCCATATTGGAAAGTAAATAAATAATGGCTCAAGATAAAAAAAAAATTAGTCTATTATTTAGAGATATGTAGCTAAATGTCAAAATAATTGGCTAAAAGATTTAAAAGATGTGTTTATAGAAGAGTAACTGTGGGCCAGAATCTTCTCTTTTCCTCAAGGACATTTATAAAACTATTTGACCTTTCAAATTGTATGAATATGTTACTTAAAATTCAAGACAAAAGAAAAATATTTCATTTCTGAAAACTTTACAAATGAGTGATGAGATTGCCAAATTGACAGAGTTATCCTCTTGGGAATGGTTAATCGGGGAAGACCTTAGAGAGGCGATGATAACATTTGAGATCTGAAAGATGACTTGGTATTATGTAGGTACTTTCATACTCCTATCTGTTGTGTACAAAATTATGTGATCTATTCATTTATTAGAAATCAAAAAAGCTCCTTTTAAAATGGAAATAATATGAGAAAAGTGTATCACTGAAACATTTTTAGAATGTTAAACAAAATAGGCTTAAAGAATTATACTGAAATGAAAACTCAAATCATAAAAGTTAATATAATGTGAGTTATCAAAAATGATGCATTTAAATTTACATTTTTATTATGAAAATATGGAATGCAAGACTTCTTTCCCTAATTCAAAAATAAATAACTATGGTGGAGGAACACTTCTGCCATTAGCTAATGGCAAAGTGTATGGAAAAGTGTGTACTTCAGCCTTCTCAAAACTCAGAAATAATCAATAAAAAATAGTGCTAGTAACATACAGTTTTCCATAAAACTCACAACTGCAATATGTCACATTTTAAAGCTTCATCCAATTTCTGTTTTATGTTTAGTTCTCTCAGAATATCTAACCCTCAGCACAATAGACCATTTGTCCAATAACCTGTAGAAAAACTCATGTTTTTTACCAAGGAAAATTCAGGGCCATTCTTTTCTTCTAGAACAGTGTTTCAGTACCCTGACATCACAGGCTGGTGCTTAATTTTATAGACAGAGGCTTTTCCAACTCTATTGTGCTTATTCCTCTTTCTTTACAATGTTTTCTGAAATTAATGCTAACAAAAATAACTTGGGGGGTGTAAGAAAAAACTTAATTAGTTGAAAGGAAACACAACATATCAAAGTCCACACCCCTGAGCTAAAATGCAAAACAATGTTATTGTTCTTACAAGAAATCTTTTCTTGGCTTTCAATATGCAAAAGCAGAGAGGAGATTAATGACCCTTAAGTTAAAAGACTCCAGCAGAAAGTATCTGTAAATCATTTATTGGTTTCTAGGAACATATCCCAAGAAACTTTCATTACATACTCTATTTCAGTAATCGTATTTGTCTTTTTCTTCAAGTCTTTTCTTCTTTTCAGAGTTGCTAGCCTTATAATTGATGACCTGCTAATTACGTTTCCAGTGTAGCCTCTATAGCAAAAGCTTTTGTCTACCAAATCACCTCAAATACAATTGCCTCACCAACTGACTCATTCCTACAAACAATTTTATTCTCCTAAACAATTGTATCTCTAGTTCTTTCATTTTAGTTGCAGACATAAAAATGTACAAAAATGACTTCAAGTGTTTTGTTACCTATATAGCACTTCCCTAGTCAACTTCCTCTGTTTAAATTAGGAAATAACTGTCTTCTAAATCTGAAAAACAAATTCATTAGGCAATTTAACTGTCACTTAAAATCACTGCTTTTTACCCTCTCCATATATCTGTTCTCACCTCTTTGTGTTAACTGATTTTCTTGGGAGTACATAGATTATTAAATCTGGCTGGTGACATTTTTGGCTACTCAAATCAGATCTCAAATATTACTGGCACTCAGTGGTTAATTATTAAGTAAATACTATAGTACAAGGCAAAATCAGAAAATAATAGCATATAGAGAACCCATATATAATAAATGTCAACACGATGGAGGAAAAACTTGCCATACTTCTATATAGAGAGTGGAAACAGTTATGGTTATTTTTAAATTTTAAAAAAGGAGAAAAAATGTCCATTAAGAAATAAGAATGTCCATAAGAAATAGGTAAGAGAACCTCAAAGAGGAGATGCAAATTAATAACTTTGTTTTTTAATTAATAACTTCTACTGGGGCACGTGGGTGGCTCAGTTGGCTGAGCATCAGACTTCAGCCCAGGTCATGATCTCCCAGCTTGTGAGATCCGGCACAGTATCTGTGCTGACACCTCAGAGCCTGGAGCTTGCTGCGGATTCTCTGTCTCCCTCTCTCTTTGCTCTTCCCCCATTCACACACTCTCTCTCTCTGTCTCTAAAATAAATAAAATTTTAAGAAATTAAGTTTAAAAATATTAGAAAATTAAATAAAACAAATAAATTAATAACTTCTACTTAAAGAAAACCTTTCATTGAGAAGACAGTCTGTGTTCGAGAACACTAATTTTATGTATTTTTTTTAACCAAAGAAAACTGTCTATTCTAAAATTCAAAAGTATCAGATATGTAGTCCTAAATTATTCATCATGTAATTGTATCATGTATTTCACTTATGCAAAAATAAAGAAAAGGAGGAAGACACAGGTCATGATGATAGAGTAAAATGTTACATGTCAAAATTATTTCCTTTTTTCTCTAGGCTAAACCATGAATTTCTAGTTAATAGAAATATAGTTTTCTAAACTTTGTTTCCCAAACAAAAATGAGGAAAATCTGAATTTTTCCTCAAAAATTTCTGGTGCTACAGAGTAAATATATTTTAAATATATTTGATGTAAAATTACAACATACTCTATTTTTACAAGTTTTTAAGCAATCAAAGAGACTTTGAATTCAGCAATGTATCATCCAGATTAGCATTTTGATAAAAGAGATACAAAGTAATATAAAATCTCTATTTTATATTTTCCTTAAGGAACACTTTTTTCTATATACAAATGATAACTTTGAAAAATATTGTTTTATTTTTACTACTAATTCTGCTCAGTATACATGATTGCTTAGCATATTACTTGACACAAATAAGATATATTGTTAATAAATTCTCAGCAAAGACAGAGAAATTATTTAGTGCTTGATTCTGATTCAGCATGTTATAAACACCCAAGCGGAAAATATCCTCATTATATAATTAGAATAATACCTTAAGTCCTTTTCTGACAGAAGGTAGGATCAGGGATAAATAGAGACTTGTATAATTTCTCTATAGTTAATTTATTCAGGGGCACCTGGGTGACTGGGGTTGTTCAGTATCCAACTTTTAATTTTGGCTCAGGTCATGATCCTAGATTCATGGAATCAAGCCCCACATCGGGTTCATGCTGAGCATGGAAGTTGCTTAAGATTCACCCTCTCTCTCCCTCTGCCCCTCTCCCCTGCTCATCCACATGCACACTCCCTCTCTCCCTCTCAATAAAAAATAAATAAAAATTCTATGACAACATATTCTTTAGTAATATGTACAACTTTCAAGTAATGGAGAGGACTTAAAGAATAACTACTTTAACAGTGGTTATATTATCTAAATAATTTAATACATTTAGCAAAGCTTAATTAAACAGGGGCTTTTAAAAATGTGTATTTATTCATTTTTGAGAGTGAGGAAGGGCAGAGAGAGAAAGAGAGAGAGAGAGAGAGAGAGAGAGAGAGAGAGAGAGAGAGAGAGAATCCCAAGCCAGCTCCACAGTATCAGCACAGAGTCCCACACAGAGCTTGAATTCACAAACCCACAGATCATGACCTGAGTCGAAATCAAGAGGCGGATGCTCAACGGAATGAGCCATCCAGGTGCCCCTAGGAAAGCATTTTTAAGTACTTTATTCATACTTAAAGTAGAGCATCAAAAGAAGACTTTAGTGATAATAAATTCATTTTTCAAATCTTTTCATCTAATTTATTTTTTCCTATATGGGATGCCTGTTGCTAGAACAGGGGTGGTTGGGAGTGTGGGATTTTCCATGAATGTTAACAGGGCAAAAGGAAGGCAAACAGGGTGTTGCTGGAGTCTACAAAGTGTACCATGTGGTTCTGGGTGTGTGTGGGGGTACGGGGGGGAGTAAGCATGGGTCCTGATGGAGAGCAGGGAGAGGATGAGCCGGGATGTTTTGCCCACCAGAGCAGCTCAGAGAATGGAGGAATCACACCTGAGGCACTGTTGCCATGACCACTCTTTTCAGAGGAAGCCCCATTTCCCTGGATCCTGGGAATTTTACAAGATATTGGTACAGCCTACAATGAGAAACACCTGGGTGCCCAAGTGCCAGACATTTGTAAGAAGTCTGGCTCATGTCTCCTCTCCAGTGAACTCCAATCTTCATCACACCTAGCCGCTCACCCCACCTCCAGCGTCATGGAGCAGGAAAGCCTCCAGTGTAGGGCACACGGGTGGGAAGAAATAGTTACAATGGTTTTATATATGGCATGTGAGCTCTCCATCAAACACTACCATTTCCTTTCCTTCTTAAAATGTCCAGTATAATCTAAACGAATGCTTGAAATCCCATCTATTCTTGTGACATATATACATAATGAATCAACAAGTTCTTGACTTCATGGACATTTTTGTTATTTGTCACTAACATCGCCATGTTTCCTGAAAATAAATGTGGGCTAGAAAGTTCTTAAAGTTGCTCAAAAATTTGAGAGATGTAAACCTTTTCTATACACATTGTTGTTTATCATCATAAAACCGCTTGAGTATTTAAGGCAAATGTCTATGTGTTGGTCATGCTTGCTTCATGATATATACCCTTTGGTTTTATCACCCTATTTTGACAGTCGGCTTGCTCTAAAGTATAATGCAGCTGAATCAGACCCTGTTTCTTGTCTCTTCTGGGGTCAGGCCTAACCCAAAATGGAATATTAAGTGAAAATAAAAATTTAGTACAAATCTAGATTTACAACAGCTAGACTTTCCTATGGTGTGAATTTCAGAGAAAAAAAAAAGCGCAGGCAATTCTAGCATGGTGAGAGGTCCAAAGCTATCTGTTGGTCAGAAGAAAAGTACATAGATTTTAAAAAAGTCTTTCTGAGGATGGGCTTTTATCTTCAATACATATTTTTAAAGTAATAGTTCTTTTTTTTTTTTTTCCAGAGAATTTCAGGGCTTGCTGCAGAAAGACACCTGTTATACCATCTGCAATAAAACTGTTACTGCTTCTTTTCCTGAGAATGGATTCACTTATTGACCAGAGCCAGGGAGTTAAGTTTAAAAGGTTAAATTAAAAATATATCTAATTTATTGCTACCATTTTCAAAAAAAAAGTGTGAAATTAATGGTAAAGTGTCAATTTTGAAAGCTAATTATGAGCAAAGATTTAGAATTCAGAGATGGTTGAGGCAAAGCTCTTTTCTTTCAGAAAATAAATTCTGGTGGGGAACACAAATACTTGCATAACCAATTAAGACCAAATATGAAAAATGCTATCAAAATGGTACAAGCAATGGACTAGGAAAGCACAAGGAAGACAGAGATTAATTTTGACTGGAAGAACGGGAAACTCTAAGAGATGGTCACTGAGGTAGACCTTAACGGATGAATTCAGGAGGACCTTCCTTGGTCTGAGCATAGAGAAAACATCCAAGGCATAGGAAATGGGTAACTGTGAAAAAGGTAAAAAAGGTCTTTCTTATTTTAAATAGCCAGAATTTTATACCTTCAAAAGACACTGGAGTTCATTTATTTCTTCAAATCACATTTCTTGTTACTCTGATATAGATGCGTTTCTAGGAGGGAGAGGGAGAGGAAAGAATATTTTGCTGCAAAAGTTAAATTTCAGTGCTGGTAGTCCTTTCTAATTCCTCAAGTCTACTGAAGAGGAAACAGCTGCTTGGAGGAGGCATGTGATGTCCATTTTGTCAGAAATCAGTTTGCCGAGAAAATAAGATTCAGGAGTCCTGATCTGTATTCTAATAAACTTTACCTTAGCTTACTGTTACCACACATCTTTTCATCTAGATGGATTGAGCCAATTTTGAAAATGAAAAATAGAACAACTAAGTTGTGATTGTATCAGACTTTCATTTTGTTGTCCGATCAATTATTTTAACACATGATTAATGAGCCTCTACAGTATAGTAGGCACTGTTTCTAGGCATGAGAAGTACAAAAGGAAACAGAGCAGAGAATTCTATTTGCATGAAGTACATATTCTATCAGAAGAATTTCTAAAAACTTACTAATATTTATATTATCTTCATAATCAACATAAATAGCATAAATGTGTAATGTCTATAATTAAAAGAAAATATAGGAAAGTAATTAAAAATGTATGTTCTAGTACTAAACCATCAGTGATTAAATATAGTACCTACTTATTCGCTGAATGGCCATATGTGAACTATTTAACCTCTCTGTGCGTCAGTTGCCTCATTTGTAAAATTGAGTAACTATGGTACTAAGTTCATAATGTTATTGTGAAGGATTAAATGAGATAATACATGCAATACTGAAATGTAGCTAAAATATATTACTGTTTTCTTTGTCATTGTTTTTTTAAAAATTTATTTTTGTTGTTATATGCTTTTTCTAGTCCTTTATTTTTAATTCCTTAATTAAAGAGGTAAAATAGACAAACTACAGATATTTAAAGTGTCAATTTGATTAATTTTGCTCTAAGTATGTATCAATGGAAAATCTTACAATAAAATAATGAATACCCCCTGAATATATCACCCAAAAGAGTCTCATCATGTAATTTATAATCCCTCCTTTATTTTCCTTCCTTCCCCTAGATGTTCCTAGGCAACCACTAAAGATTACATTTGCATTTTCTAGAATTTTATGTAAATGGTACCATACTGATGTTTTCCTTTTGTGTGACTTCTTTCATTCAGTCTAATTATGTTGAGGTTCATTTATGTTATTACATGTAGCTGTCCTTTTATATTGCTAGAAGTATTTTATTATACCAATTATGCCAAAATTTGTTTATCCATTCACCTGTTGAAAGATAATTCTGCTGTCTACAGTTTTTGGCTAATGAAAATAAAGTTGCAATGAACATTCATATATGAGTCTTTATAAGTACATAATGATATTGCACAACTTTTTATGTGCTTATTTGCCATCCTTAGTCCTTTTTATGAAATGTCTAATCTAAACTTTTGCTTACTTTTTATTGAGTTTTTTCTTATTATTTAGATTTACGAGTTCTTTACCTATTCTGGATACAATTTTTTATGGGTTAAAAATAGTTTTCCCAGTGTGTGGCTTCTCTTCCTTCTCTTTGGAATGCTTTTTGAAGAGCAGGCTTTTAAAATTTTGATGCAGTCCAATTTATTAACGTTTTCCCTTTATGAAATAAGATCTTTGTGTCAGATCAGAGAATTCCAAAGTCATAAATAATTTTCCATACTTTTCCTGATCTTACTGAGTTTTAGGTTACACATTCAGGCCCTTGTTAATTATGTTTATGTTTAAGGTATAGATCTAACTTTGTTTTTCTCGGCATGCTGGTATCCCCTTTTTAAATTACCATTTGTTGAAAAGACTATTCTTACTCCACTGAATTATTTTGCACATTCATTAAAAATCATTTATCCTTTTCTGTTTGGGTGTATTTCTAGACCATCTATTCTGTTTCATTAGTCCAATATAACACTGTGTGAAAAGTAGTTTTAGAAAGTCTTGAAATCAAGTATTATTAGTCTTCTATCTTTGTACTTGTCCAAAATTGTTGACTGTACTAGGCTCTCTGAATTTCCATATGGCATTTACAATCAGTTTGACAATTTTTAAAAAACAAACAAAAAACACTTCCCAGATTTTTATTTGATTAGATAGAATCTGTAGATCAATAAGGAGATAACTTATATCAAGTGACCTTACACAGGACTACAGTTTATCACTCCATTTATTTAGATGTTCTTTATTTTTTTTCAAAAATGATTTTAGTATTCACTGTATCTGTCTTGTGCATATTTAATCAAATTTATTCTTAAGGAACATATTTTGTGATGCTATAGTCTATGGCTTATTTTTGTTTCAATTTCTGAGTAAGTTGGTAAGTCGCTAGTAGATAGAAATACAAGTGATATTTTTGTCTACTGATCTGATACTACTCAGACTTAATAAACTGACTTGCTAACTCAGGTGTGTTTTTTTTGAGACTTTTACAAAATTTTCTACATAAATGGTCATGTCTTCTAGGAATAGAGTTTTATTACTTCTTATCTGTTCTGGATAACTTTTATTGCCTTTCTGGGCTTATTTCACTGCCTAAAATCTCAAGATAATATTGAATAGAAATGAGGATCTTAGGAGAAAGCATTCAGTGTTTCACCACTCAGTTTGCTATTAATACTACTAAGTTTTTTATAGATGTAGCTTTTTATAATATTGAGGAAATTCCCTTCTATTTCATTGTTCATTTTGTCAAATGATTTTTGTATATCTACTGCTACATCTATATGTTTTCTATTTTCCCATTTAGTGTTAATATGGTAGGTTTTATTAGTTGATTTTTCTATTTTAAGCCATCCTTGAATTTTAAGCCAGGGTTTGAAATAAACCCCATTGATAAACTGTTGGGTTCAACTTAATAAAACTTTAAAGATTTTTGTATCTATGTTCTGCAGCTTTTTTTTTTCTTGTAACATCTTTGTCTCACTGGGATGTATTTTCTCTTCATCAATTATCTGGATGAGTATGTGTAGTATTTTGATTTCATTCTTTGGTCAAGAATTTCATAGAATTCATTAGCGAAGCCATTGGGGGCTGGAGTTTTGTTCGCTTTTATTTACCTTTTTAATCTTCATTATAACCTCTGTCAAGGAATGTGTTCACCTATATTGTCAAGTTATTGCCATGAATTTGTTATTAACACTCTCTGCTTACACTTTAATGTCAGCAGATTCTGTGGTGATGTCCCCTCTCTCATTTTTGGCATTGGTAATTTGTCTTTTTTTTTTTTTTTTGGCCCCTTGATCTGACAATCTATATATTTATCAATTTTGTTATCTAAAAACTACTTTTAGGTTATATTGATCTTTTTATTGATTTTACATCATCTACTACATTGTTTTTCACTTTAATATTTAATATGTCTTTTTCTCTGCTTTCTGTGGATTCAATTTACTCCTTGCTAGTTTCATAGGATGAAAACAGAGATGATTGATTCGAAAACTTTTTTCTTTTGTAATGAAGGCACTACTGCTATACATTTCTTTAATATCACTTCTGTGGGCACTTGCAAATTAGGATTTCCTTTTCATTTTAATTACCTTGAAATATTTTACAATTTTCTTTTGTTTCTCTTTTGATTTTTGGGATACTTAGAAATGTGTTTCTTTTCCAAATATTTGTGAATTTCAGACATATCTTTCTTTTAGTGATTTCAAATTTAATTCAACTGTGATCAGAGAATATATTTGTATGATTTAAATCATTTTAAATTAGTTGACACTTGTTTTATGATCTGTCTTGATAAATATTCCATGTGTACTTGAAAGAATGTTTCTGGCTATTGTTTGGCAGATTGTATCATAAAAGCCAATCAAAGTTGGTTATTTGCATTGTTCAGATATTTTGTAGCCTATTGATTTTCTCTTCATTTGCCCTACAATTATTGAGAAAGAAATATTTAAATTTCATAAAATTATATATTGGTATATTTCTCCTATACTTAGACACTCATCCTATCTTCTATTTATACATTGAAAAATTAACAATTTAAATACATATTTCTTAGGAGTAGTACTTCTGACTTCATCAGCCAATACTTTCAGTAGTTTTTGTCTGTTCAAGGAGCAAATCATGCTTTGCTTTGAAAATGATAATTTCAAACATCTGGGCAAAACTGTATAAAGATAAACCAACATATTTGTTTGACTATGTGGACAATTTTCTGTTGAAATGTTTGATCCAGAATTTTCCGATTCCAAATCCTTGCTTTAAAAAACCCAAACTATTTTTATAATTAAAATACTAATATAGATATATATAATTTCTATTTATCTTAAATGTCAATATATAACTATAATCTCCTATAAGTAATTTATCTATAATTTTACATATATAACATATATAGGACTGTATAATATATAAGTAATCTGTATCTATATAAGTATAGATATATATAAATGGGTATAGATCTACATTTAGAAATATATGAATATACATGAACTTAATTATTTTCACAACATGAGATTCTTCCAGTGTGCAATCTTAAAACATGACGTTTTCTTTAGTTGGTAACTCTCAGGGGAAGAGTTTTCTTTCATTATTGTCTTTTTAAAGATGGATAATGTAGCAATTTCAAGAGAAACATTGTGTCATATCATTGAGAGTTGTATTTCCTTACCATAATGAGCAATTTTAACTGGGCTTGTGGATTATTACTTCTTTCTTGATACTGCTAGAATTCTAGTATTTTGAACTATGGCTGTCATATGGCAATTTATGCATTTTGTAAAGTGACTCTGGATAATTAGTCTTGTCTTATACAGAGAGGCACTTGATCTTATATAACTTAAACGAGTTTTATATGTTCTTCTTCAAGACATCTAGAGAAATATTTTTCCCTTCCCTGGATTTCTAGAATACTCAGAATTTTTTTATTTAACTTTGGCATAATGGGCAACCTTCTGCCATCCTTTCCTGTTGGTGTACATGAAAGATTTAGTTTCCTCAGCACACACTGAAATTTCTTGTGTTCTGTTCACAGTGCCTTAGATATAGAGAGACTGCTGTCTCCTTTCCGAAATATATCCTCTTCTTATTTCCTAATGAGAACTCTCGCTTTTGTCCAACCCTAATTTGCCCAGCAAAAAATAAGTAAATAAATAAATAAATCTACATTTTCCAACCTCCCTTCATCTTTTGAACATTTCCTCCTCTTCCTGCACAAAATGCAAACAATGTGTCTGGCGATAAAGCAGCCACCCTACACATCAATAAGGAAATGACGAAGTGTGTTGCTAAGACTTTATATCTGATGCCTTAGGACCTCTGAAACAAAGCCATTTTCTGCCTCATCTTTATTTCTACTTGAAAAAAGTAACACACGATGTTATTTTATACATCGTTAATTAGTTTTTCTTTAACTACAACTGAACTTATTACTTCATGACCATGGCAGATATTATGAAGTTTCCTATTACAGTGGTTCCATAGGACCTATGATACATTTTATGTTGAATATTTTGATTGCTGTCATTCTTGGCTAGCTAGCTTAAACACTAGAGACGGCTGAGGAAGTTGAGGGGAAAATAAGCAATCTGGCTAGATATATCAAGGCTCTGCCTGTGTTGCTCTGAAACACTTTGTGGGAATTTTATCTTTAGGCTGACATCTAAGAAAACTACAGCTACTCTAGCCTGTACATATTCATGCTCAGTTTCCAAAAGAGAGGGGAAAAATCCTTTCCAAAGTTTCCTTCAAAGAAAGAAGGAAAGCGTCTTTATAAATCTTCTATAGACACTAATTTATGTAGCCAGGGGATTTCCAAGCACCGATGGGTTTAAGTCTGCCCCGACTAAATGAATCTCTACCAATAGAATAGTATTACTTACCTTGGGTAGCTCAGATAAGTGGATTTAAACTTATTTGGTGACCAAGCTAATCAAGTAAAAACAGGTATTTACATTGTGAATCATTAGGCATATATGTACATAACACAGCACAAACATGCAGCTAAAACCAATTTTTCAGAAAACAAAATTCTCACTTTTTATTTTATGTAAATGCTAATCACAGCACTATAAGTAGATTTGGTAACCTACAAGTAGGTTACAACTTTTCTTTGTAAAATGAAGGCTTAGGCCAATTAGTGTCTAACCATGTGGTCAATATTACTAACTGCATTGTGATAATATAGTATAATAGAGTGGGAAAAGTATAAAGATAGAACCGTATTTGTCCTCAGTACAAAGAACATCACATACTCATATATTTTTGTTTACTGATTCTAGGAGCTCACAAAAGCCCCTCAGAATTCAGAGAGCATGGGACCCTCATTATATTGCTCTATCAAAGAGAGGAAAAAAATCTTTGATAGGAAAGGTGCCTGATGGGTTATTTTAATTCCAGTTTCACTATTTGTAGAAATTTCCATAATAATATATCTCCAGAAAGTTTATGTCCAATAAAGGTTGTGATCAGCTTGTCTTAAATTTTAGAAATCTAATTAAAAAGTAAGAAGAGTTTGCAATCTACCTTAAAATTATTCTTATTTCATCGGAAGCTTATTGATTATCTTATGTATAAAATGCAAGAAATATTATTAAATAGTATGAAAATAATGATGGAAGCTTACATGTTTGCCCTTTTAAGTTTGGGATGGTTGTATCACGCATAGTCGATGAATATAGGTAAGTTGCAGCCATTGACTGAGGGAACTTGGAATAAAAATTAATGATAGCAGAATTTTCTTCTACTTTCAATTTTTTTCTTTTAGCTAAAATAATTTGTTATATTTATTCTGGTAGCATTTTCCTAAAATCTACTAAGCAACGCAAATTTAGAAGGGTTGAGCTCATTATTTAAATAAACATAGATAATTTTAGGGCTCCACCTTTCAATACATTTTGTTTTTTGTTTTTTTGCATATTCTACATATAAGACAGTCTGTTCTTTGTTTTGTGAGGGAAAAGGAAAAGCTTGGTTACACTGTGGCAATAAATAAGTCCATGATCTCAGTAAATACTTAATTTTTTCTCATGTTGAATAATAACTGCCTCTCTTTTAGTAGTCAGATCCTCATCTTTCTGACTCTAAGATTAGGCTGGCTATCTGATATATATATAGCAAGTTGCTATTATAAAAAGAAAGACAGAATGTGGTGAGTCATGCACTGATTCTTTTTTTAAAATTTTTTTACATTTATTTATTTTTGAGAGACAGAGAGAGACAGAGTGTGAGTGGAGGGGGCTCAACTGACTGAGCCACCCAGGTGTCCCGTCATGGACTGATTCTTGAGGCTTTATGCCAAAGTAATAACTCTCTCTTCCATTCATGTTTAAGCCTCTGAGTCACACGATCCTAATCCAAAGGTTAGTGAAGAGCCACCTACCATGGTCCCATAAGGAAAATTGGAAATATTTGGCATTCTATATTAATGTCTACTTCTTGTCTTTAAGAAAAGAAAATTGAAAAAATTATAGTCAAGATGGCTATACACACTGCAAAATTAGACATATGTGATCCTTGTAGTAATAGACTCAGAGAAATTGAAGAAATAGATCAATTATTCGGAGTAGGATTATTTCAGATGACTCCATGGATATGGCATATAAACTAGATCCACAGGGACAAGAAGTAACTGCAGAGGTATGTGAGTAGTCTGTGCTAAGGAAAGTACATAATCACTGCAGCATGAAGGACAGATTTGAGCAGGGTGAAAATGGAAGAAATAAACTGTGAGAAGCCAAATGACAACAGTTAAGTTGAAGGGCAATGAAATAAAGAGGAAGCATAACATGTGAGATTGATGAATCTGGTATGTAGTAGATGGAGAAGTAAGCAAGAGACAAGAATTTCATGATAAATGTGTGGGTATAGGTTAGAGAAGTGACTCAGAAACAGTTATATTTGAACCCTAGTTCAGTGACATGATAATTGTTATGCTATGAAAAAAATTACCCATAGTCAAATGACATTAGAAGATATTTCACTGAGGAGGCAGTGCCTGGGTGGCTCAGTCAGTTAAGCATCCGACTTCAGCTCTGGTCACGATCTTTCAGTTTATGAGTTCGAGCCCCTTGGTGGGCTCTGTGCAGACAACTCAGGGCCTGGAACCTTCTCTGGATTCTGTGTCTCCCTCTCTCTCTGTCCCCTCCTTGTTCATGCTACTGTCTCTCAAAAAATGAATGTTAAAAATTAAAAAAAAAAAAAAGAAAATATATCACAGGATGCCTGGGTATCTCAGTCAGTTAGGCATCTGACTTTGTCTTGGATCATGATCTCATAGTTGGTGGGTTCAAGCTCCATACCAGGCTCTCTGCCATCAGCATGGAGCCTGCGTCAGATCCTCTGTACCCCCTTCTCTCAGCCCCTCCCTGCTTGTTCTCTCTTTCAAAATGGATAAATAAGCTTTTATAAAAATAGAAATATATCACCCATGTTATTCCCCCATGTAACTTCACTATAAATATTTTCCTATTAAGGTCATGGAAATTTCAACAATAAAGAAACATGTTTAATTCAATATTCCAAACTTAGTAAGATTTTTTTATAAACATCTGCTAAGGGCCCATATACAAAATGAAAACAGTTTAGAGGTTCTAATTTAGTACTGAGTATGAGTTGCACTTCCTGCTATGTTATTAGGAGTACTTTGCTTAATACAGTTACATAAATGAAGTATCAATTTCCAAGGAAGAAAAAAGAACTTTAAAGATGTGCTGAATATGTATCATAGTGCAAAGTTTTAGAATTCTCATTATGTGCTATTATTTTAAAAGTAGAAAAATCATGAGATTATTCTTAATCTTATTAATTTTACTACATGTCCTGGAAATAACATGTTAAAATAGGCTTCTAAAATTAGCCTACTTCTTTGTCACTTGTGTTGACAAAAAATAAAGAAAAAATTTAGTAGTATGGATTTTGACATTACTTTTTAATTAATTAATTTTTAAGTAATCACTATACCTGATGTGGGGCTCAAACCCACAATCTTGAGATTAAGGGTCACATGCTCTACTAAGCCAGCCCGACACCCCTGATTTTGACATTACTTTTTAATATCCAAATTTAACTGTATAGATATATTTAAGCTCTATCATTGGAAAACACAAATACCTTGGGATCCTTCTAATCAATAATTTTTCTTCTTCCCCCTTCTGATTATTGTTTTTGAAAGTGACAGACTGAATTCTGTTTCGAAGTGTTAAGATTTCAGGGGTCTGAAAAAAATAACTATTTTAATTGTCAATAGTAACAAAAAACTCAGGCACCTTTTCTGATCCAGTCTTGGATACATTAGGTAATCTAATACAGGTTGAATGATTAATTTATTCCCTCACAAATGAATATTCAGGTGTTGAAGTACAGAACTGAATCATTTTATTTTCAGGTCCATTCTATGCTATGTCATAAAAGGTAAATCTATATTAATGTGAATAAAATCTATCCTCACTGTCATGTATATGATTATGCACACATATGCCCTGAAGATACTGGCTCAACATGGGATTATATTTGATATACAAATTCATGATTAACTTATTTATGACCAGAGTACATTTATCATACATTTATCATAAAAATAATAAATTAGCAAATCCAACTATACCTATATTGATTCTTCTCATTACTCAAAGGTTGCTTTTTGCAGATTTCCTTGGCCTTTCATTAATTACTACTTTGTGTTTATTAGCTGATGTTCATGTTGATTCAGCTTCTGTACAGTTATATTTATAATTCCTTGTGGTCATGCACTGAGTCTCTATTTTTCTATTTCAATATTCCATTAGATATACTTTCCCAGTACGAATGATTCTCATATTAGCTATGTGATCAGTGTAAGACTTCATACACTGAAACCTTGTTCCACTCATTGTCTCCCCTTCTACTCCCAGTACTAGCATATACATTTTGCTTCATTCTTTTATTTCATAATTCTAAGTACCCAGAAAATTTTTTATAATACTCTAAAGAATACTGTGACTAAGTGTAAAGGACTCTTGAGGGAAAAACATCAAATACAAGTGCTATGTAAATGAAGTGATAAAGATAAAGTTTCTACGTTTCTGAAAAAATTGTTTGGTGTACCAGATGATAGTGTTTTTCTTTCTCATACCTTTTATCATTTGGCATTCCTCTGAAGCCAAGTACTACTTTGTTTGCTTAACTCTGACCCAATAAAATAGAATCCAAATGGAAGAATTAAAGAATTATTTAGGAAACAATATGAGTGCATACATTTGCACTCAAACACACACACACACATATACATACATATGTACACATACACATATATCACATAAGACTATACATTAAAGCCTGCTCTCTTGAAATAAAATGGTGAGATATAAAACTTAATATTTTGTACCACAGAGATACCAGTTTTGAGCACCTAATTAGCCTTCTAATTTGGAACATACTGTAATTGGGTCTCCTCTGTTATGAGAATTGAAATGGAAAACAAGTGTGTATTTCTTTACATTTATATTCCTAAATTGTCAAGCATAATTGTTTTTTTATTTCTTCAGGTAATTGACTTGTAATTTTTATGTTATTGCTATATATTTCTGCCTTGGAATCTCTTTATAATCCATATCCCCTGCAAATTCTTCATTTCAAGGACTATAGAATGCTTTACAACATGTACTCACTTATATAGCTTCACAGAGATAGTATTGTCTAAAAATGAGTAACTTTGTAAATCAACTAATAAAACATTGTAGCACATTTTCTTATGGCCCACAACCGTTTTTTATTATAAACTCACTATAAAATTATAGAGTATCTGGAAATAAAACCAGAGAATATGTATTCATTTTAGTTTCTTGAGATGTTTATATATGTTCACATTGATATATGTATAAATTGTTTTATATTTTAAAAAATAACACTTTGAAGGAACTAGTGAGTCTAAGAGAAGATGTTTATTCCCTGAAGACCAAAAATGAGAAATAAAACATTCCTGTTTTATTTACTTAAATTTGCCAAAAATTTAAGTATCAGATTGAATATGATTTACAATTATATTTTTAGTAATATATAACAGTGTAAATTTGGTTGGTTTATGCTACCAAATAGCAGATAATTTAATACTGGAATATCTGACTAATAATGAGTGAATGGGAGCCTGAAAGAGGACGTATCTAGAAAGAAAATCTTGGTTATGGTAGGAAAGGGTATGCTACAGGAAAAAAAATCTTATTAGGTTAATTCTACAGAATCATTCATTGTTTTTTACTCACCCAACTATCTAATGCAAGTTTGGTGGTTTAGCTCCACAAAATCATAAAGGATCCAGGACAATGAAGGCTGCATTTCCTTTTATGTTAATCCATTATTTGTAAAGACAAGGTCTCTCTGGTCACTGTATCAGGGAAAGAGAGAATCTCATAAATGATTTAGCTTAGAAGTAAAAGTATATCACTCTTCTTATACCACTATGACAAGAGTAAGTTATAATGTTTTGCCTTACTGAAAAGTGTTAGAAAATTTACTTTTCCCTCGTCCAAAAGGCGAGCCAGATGGAGATGGGCACTAATTGTATCTTCGATAGACAAATGTTCATACAGTTCACCTTTGAACAACACAGGTTTGAAATGTGTGGGTTCATTTATATGAGGATATTTTTTACAGTACTATAAATTATTTTCTCTTCCTTATGATTTTCTCAATACATCTTCTTTAGCTTACCTTAATGTAAGAATACAGTATATAATACATCTAACATACAAAATATGTGTTATTCAACTGTTTGTATTATCAGTAGGCTTCTCGTCAACAAGTAGGCTATTAGTAGTTAGGTTTTTGTTAAGTCAAAAGTTATATGTGGATTGGTGACTGTGTAGAGGGTTGGTGCCTCTAACCCCCATGTTGCTTTAAAACATACTCTATTTCCATCATTCCATCTGACTAAATGATTGAAAAGATAACCACTAATTTGAATTATCTTTCCTCAGTGTATTTAGTGTGCTGACTAGCATCCCTCCAAAATGTACGTCCACCAGGAACCTCAAAATATGACTTAGTTGGAAATAGGTTTTTTACAGATGTTATTAATTAAAGTGATGTCATAATGAATCAAAAATTGAATTACTGGTATCCCTATAAGAAGAGGAAATACACAGATACACAGAGAAAAAGGACATGTGAACATGTAGGCAGAGAGTGAGGTGACAGTTTTAAGTTGGGGATTACCCATAGCCACATGGAACCTAAGAAGAGGCAAAAGAGGATTCTTCATAGAAACTTCAGAGGGAACATGACCCTCCTGATATTTTTTTTGACTTCTAGCCTCCAAAACTGTGATAGAATAAGTTTCTTTTGTTTAAACCACCAACTTTGTGGTAATGTATTAAAGCAACTCTCAGACTAATACAGTATATTTAATCACATTTCCCAAAACTCAGTTTTATCTTGTTTTTCCTAAAAGCTGTATTAATTTATTGTGAAGCTTCTTTTGCTAGGAAGATTTACTTAAAATCATACTAAGGACTTTCATTTGTATTTGACACTCCTTCAACATTGGATTTCACATTAAAAAATTGTTGCACCTGCTTTTGGAAGGAAACATTCCCCTACAAGTTTCATTTTAGTTTTAATTTAAGAGAGAAAGAGAGATAGAGAAAGAGAATACACAAGCAGGGATTAGGGGTAGAGGACAAGAGAGAATCTTAAGCAGGCTCTATTCTCAGCATGGAGCTTGATGTGGGGCTTGATCCCAAAATCCTCGGATCATTACCTCAGCTGGAATCAAGTGTTGGATGCTCAACTGACTGAGCCACCCAGATGCTCCTCCTCTTCCAAGTTTAATTAAAATAACTATCTTAATAGGATGAAAAGAATTAAAAGTATAAAAACTTAGAACTATAGTTCTGCAGTTTTTTTAATCCATACAATGGACCATATTTGGTATGGATTAAATTTTAAAATATATTTAAGAAAATATATGTAAAATATACTTAAGAAAATAAATGTGTAATGTGAGGAAAGTGCTAAATATTGCTAAAATGACGATCATATTAAATATAAAGTATCAAATTAACAATATTGTAATCCTTAAATTTATACAATGTTATATGTCAAACAGATTAAATAAAAAAAATTTGTTTGCAGTGTTCCACACTGTATAGGTGTTCAGTAAAGAGTAAACCATGTTTAAATGTGATGCGATTAGTGCAATTATATATGTTAATCATATAAAGTACTACTAGATTTAGAATAGCAGAGTTTTATTAGTGTTTACCCCAAATTACATATGTAATATATCGAGCTAAGTATACACACACACACACACACACACAGATTACAGATAAAACTGGAACTACCTCAAATAAGATTGGTAGGTTGTATCAATATCAATATTCTGCTTGTGATTTTGAACTATAATATTACAAGATGTTACCATTGGAAGAAATTGTATAAACAGTACCTAAGGACTCTGTATTTTTTCTTCAACACTGTGTGAATCTATAATAAATTCAAAATAAAAGTTTAATGATAAAATATAGTAACAGAGCTACCTTAAAATATATCATTTTAAAAACAAACTAAAAAAAATGTTCCTTAGAGGACTACTTTTGGGGCATAGGGAGTGTGTGTGTGTGTGTGCATGTGTGCATGAGTGTGTTGACAGACATAGTAGTACTAATGCAAGAAAAGCATTAAGGGATTTTTATGACATATATTAAATTATTAATCAAAGCAGGTTCAACAGATAATAGTAAATTCACAATAATTTTATTCATTTCATCAAAATTGCCAATTCTAGTTATGACTACATACCATAGGACATGAGCAAGAAAATACTTCTTATTTTTTCCATGGTTTTGATAAAATGTGATTTTTCCTAGCTATATTTCTTAGATTTTTAGTACTACCTTTTATGTTAATTAATAAAAATACCTTGCAGAATTTAATAAAGAAGAATATGGAGTGAAAAACCATTTCTACTAAAGAATGATGAATGACTACAAACATTTTATCAGTAGTTAACATACTGTGGTTGTTATTTTAGTATTTGTATCCAAAGCCTCAATTATTTTTCTTAATGGCAATTTTAAAATTAATATTAACATCAACATTGAAAATGACAATTATTATCAAATTAAATACATGGCTCTAAAAATTAAGTGTGTGTGAATTTAGGTTGAATCAATTCCTGCAGAAGGATGTATAATAAATAATAACATCTTTCTTGCCCTAAGTCTGCTGCTGACTTTTATCTAACCTCCAGAAACAACTTTTGTTTTATATTTCCAAATTTTCATTTGTACCTTCTATAACTAAATAATATATAAATGCAAAATGTTACTGATTTATTAATTTTAGTGAACAAAAGGTAAGGAAGCTATGTCCATAGAAATTCTTTCATCCTAACTTTTCATGCCCCTGGGGCACCTGGGTGGCTCAGTCAGCTGAGTGTCCCACTTCAGCTTGGGTCATGATCCCATGGTTTATGAGATGGAGCCCCTCTTTGGACTCTGTGAAGACAGCTCGAAGTCTGGAGCCTGCTTCAGACTCTGTGCCTGCCTCTCTGGCCCTCGCCTGCTCAAGCTCTCTCTCTCTCAAAAACGAACATTAAACATTTTTTAATTTAAAAAATTTAGAAAAACTTTTTATGCCCCAACTTCTAATTTGGTATATTGATGCCATATATACATATACACACACACATTTATATACACACACATATTTATATGTTTATATTTATATATTACATATGTAAATCTCTAATACTCATTTTATTAGCCTAAGAGAATATTGTGGCTTCTTATATGTAATATGACCATCTTAACATTACCATCTGTCATTATCTCTATCTGCCCAACCTATCATAAACTTTCTTCTTCCAATATTTATCCTATTTACTACTGTACTTTTGAGGAACAATAGCTCTAAAAGGTCTAATAGTTACAAAACAATAAATGATTACACATTTTTAAATCCTTGCAAATCATTTTTTGTTACAGAGCCAAGAATGAACTACCATTATTTTGGTCTCTCTGATTCTAATAGCACAATTTCTCTGTTATACAATGGAAATGAGTTCTAGATTGAATACTATTATCTTTCCTCATGTTCCAAAATTAATACAATATTTTATTTTGGACTACTATTTGGACTATGATTTTCTCGTATTTGAGTTCCTCACCCCCCCCACATATATATCATTTTTGTTCTTTCTCTTATTGGAAAGAATATAGATTTCTAAAAACAATTCCTTTCAAGACAAATGTCATATAATTTCATATGGGGAATTTCATATGTGGAATTTAAGAAAACAGATAAACATATGGGAGGGGTTGGGAAGAGAAGAAAGGGAAATAAATCAAAAGACACCCTTAACAAGAGACAACTAAATGTTGATGGAAGATCGGTAGGAGATGGGCTAAATGGGTAACAGGTATTAAGGAGGGCACTTGTGATGAGCAATGGGTAGTGTATGTAAGTGATGAATCACTGAGTTCTACTTCTGAAGCCAGTATTGCACTGTGTATTAACTGACTAAAATATATGTACCGTATCTATCTACTACCAACCCTATTGTCTGAGTGGAATTGGGGGTAATATCTGTGGTGTGGTGGAGAGATTGGAGTTAATTAATGTCATTTCTCTTTATAATAATGTATGCTCAGCCATATATTAGTATATGTAATATAAAATACTTTTTTGTATCTTTACATCCTACTTACTACAAGGCTGGATTCTCTGGTATTTTTCTTGGAAGATGGGCCTACATACACAAAATATATGTTGTCAAAAACTTTTAACCAATGATATTAATTATAATGGTGATTTTAAATATACTGTAATGTCTATGAAAAATAAAACACAGACTATCATGTGAAAAAAGATAGCTAAATATATCCCCAAATACACTAACTTTCCAAATTTTTTAAAATAAGTCAAGATCTCTCCTTAAACTTTATACTTTTTTATACTTTTCTATAATTATAATTGCTTATTTATTAAATATAATTATTATTAAATTGAGTAATCAGTACTTATAGTCTATTTCTTCTCTAAAAGCATAGGTTGTTTCAATATTGCTAATTATAATATCTTGACCTAATGATAGCACATTTTCAGTTGTGATAATTATTTGGAGAATAAAAGGAAGAATGATAAGGCAAGAAGGGGTTGCTTGATGTTTAAGAATATAATTATATATTCCATTTGCCAGAAACTTCTGGCCACTAGGTAACGTTATTTCTTTCCTCCTTTAATATTACAAAATCATCTAATAATGTATATTTCAATTAAATTATCACTTTTTAAAATAGCCAGCTTCCTAGCAAATCAAATTCAACAGCATATAAAAAGAATTATCCATCATGATCAAGTGGGATTCATTCCTGGGTTACAGGGCTGGTTCAATATTCACAAATCCATCAATGTGATCCATCACATTAACAAAAGAAAGGATAAAAACCATATGATCCTGTCAATAGATGCAGAAAAAGCATTTGACAAAATACAGCACCCTTTCTTAAAAAGAACCCTTGAGAAAGTCAGAATAGAAGGAACTTACCTAGACATTTTAAGAGCAGTTTATGAAAAACCCACAGCTAATATAATCCTCAATGGGGAAAAATTGAGAGCTTTCCCCATGAGATCAGGAACACGACAGGAGTGCCCACTCTCACCACTGTTGTTCAACATAGTGCTGGAAGTTCTGGCATCAGCAATCAGACAACAAAAAGAAATAAGAGGTATCAGAATTGGCAAGGAAGAAGTCAAACTTTCCCTTTTTGCAGATGACATGATACTCTACATGGAAAACCCAATCAACTCCACCAGAAGCCTTCTAGAACTGATCAATGAATTCAGTAAAGTCGCAGGGTACAAAATCAATGTACAGAAATCAGTTGCATTCCTATACACCAAAAATGAAGCAGCCGAAAGAGAAATCAAGAAACTGATCCCATTCACGATTGCACAAAAACCCATCAAATACCTAGGAGTAAACCTAACTAAGGATGTAAAAGACCTATATGATGAAAACTGTAGAACACTTATGAAAGAGATCGAAGAAGACACCAAGAAATGGAAAAATATTCCC
>NC_043705.1:74241562-74271534 GCF_006229205.1 Suricata suricatta | reverse complement strand
AAAAAAATAGCCAGCTTCCTATGTATTTCTCTATTTTATGTTAATTATCAATACTATTATCATCTCTCACATTTCCATAACTATGCAATATCTCAATGACCTTTTTCTCTACATAAGTTGGCATAGCCACTTCCATAGATGAATATAATGACACATTTATTATAAAATAAATAATAGTAGTCTATGAGAATGGCAACTAGCCTATATATATAATCCCTAAATTCTAAGATACTTACATAAATATTATAATCTAATTTAAATTATTTGGTAATTCATTCAATAAAATATATGTTCAGGTTATAGGGTTTGAAGTGAACTTACTGTGTGAATTTAAAAGAGAAAATATTCTATATTTTAAAAAAAGTTTACCTTTTCTAGAGGAGACAGATAAACTAACAGATGTATCATTAAGAAAAGAGACTGTGAGAATTCATGTAAATCAAATAAATAAGGAAATATGCTATAAAACTGAGAAAGCTTTTTGACAAGATGGTCAGACAAAGCCTTTTCGGGAATGCCTGGATGGCTCAGTCAGTGAAGCATCTCATGCTTGATTTAGGCTGTTTGAAAAGAATTTATATTGAAGAATGGACAAAAATAATGACAATGGTACAAGATTAATTTTTAAAACTTTTGCATATCAGCTATAAAGTTTTATCATATTAATCATCAAAGTTATTACATAGTGCTTATATACATATACTTTTTGTTTTTAAGGGAACATATATAAGAAATGACCTATGCTATATAGAAAATTCTATGCCAAAAAGCCAACACTCTCATGGTTCTTTTTATGGAATTTAAACCACTGTACAGTAGCAAGGCAATTAAATATTTTCAAAATGATTAAAAGATTGCGGTTTGAGAGTGTTTAGTAGGGCATACATAAGGGAGAAATAATGCAGAGCTAATGTTACAATAATCATGGGAGGAATTAATTTGAAGCCACTATGGACCTTACCAACTGGTATCATAGGAGATGTGTTAAATGGAATAGTTATGCATGAATTACCTCATACATATGGCAAAGCTACTGCTTGTGGGATCCGCCATTTCTATTAAATAAATGTTATTGCTGTAATAAACATCTCTTCTTGCTCCCATTTATATTATTGTTCCTGTTAAAGATTGTGTAGTAAATCAATGAAGTTACCCAATTTAATGGAGAATTTAGATTTCATTCCATATACCATTCCAAGACCTTAGCCAACTATTTAAAAAAGAAAAACTAGGGGCACCCGGGTAAGTTGAGTGTCTGACTTCAGCTAAGGTCCTGATCTCATAGTTCATGGGTTCAAACCCCAACTTGGGCTCTGTGCTGACAGCTCAGAGCCTGGAGCCTGCTTCAGATTCTCTGTCCCCTTCTCTCTCTGCTCCTCTCCCACTCATGCTCACTCTCTCTCTCTCTCTCAAAAATAAACAAACATTAAAAAACACAAAAAACTAGTAATTTTCAAGTCAGTCCTTGAATATAATGATAACCTAGCAATTCATTCGGGTTGAGGTATACAATAATTTCAGACTAGTTCATAGAATTTCTATTGTAAAGCCTGCAGTCCGATTCAGCTTTTCATTTGTTGATACCTCTATTAAACCTCTACTAAAGAGGAATTAATTTGGATGGTGATTAACTGGATAAAACTGGGGTTGACCTAAAGAAAGATACAATTAATGCAAAAGTCACAGAGGTTTTAGGATTGTGGATCTATCACAACAATCTTGACATACGGAAGCTGATGTTGTGTCATTAATGCAAACAAGACTTTTCCAACACCAAAACATCAGCTTTAGCTGTGACCATTTTCTCTTTTTTTAAATTTTTTAAATATTTATTTGAGCAACAGAAAAAGACAGAATGCAAACTGGGGAGGGTAGAGAGAGAGGGAGATATAGAATCTGAAGCAGGCTCTAGGCTCTGAGCTGTCAGCACAAAGCTGGATGTGGGGCTTGAACCCACAAACTGGGAGTTCGTGACTTGAGCCAAAGTCAGACGCTAAATTGACTGAGCCACCCAGGTGCCCCTCACTGTGACCATTTTCAACACACTATTTCCATTTCTTTAAAATGTTCAACTCTCAAATAGAAGAAGTTGGATAGGGTACAGAGTTACTCATTATTTTGGCAAAAATTCAACTCTGGGAAATACACACACAAGTATCCATTATTTGCTTCAGCACTTTCTGTGTCAATGCACACTGCATGACAAGTGGATTTCTGGTAAAGTGGATATGTGTACCTCTTCCCATTTGTCACAACCCCATCCCGGAAGCTGTGAGAGCAACATAACATCTGGTTCCATTTTTTAAAAATGGACAAAAGTCAGACAATGAGTAAAGATACAGCCACCTGTATACATATATTTTTATATTTCTTGAGGTCTCATCTTGAGTTTTCTTTTACTTAAACATTTAGAAGCAAGGGCCTTCTGCCAGTTGCTGTTATTCAAAAAAAATAATAAATAAAACAATAACTGAAATAAAATAAATTTATTTTGATACATCATATTTCATGAGCTTTTCTTCTTATAACTTTGATCTTACCCTGGCCACCACAGACCAGATGTATTGTTGTGAGGTATAGTAGGAATCTGGGAATCTTAAAAACTTCTTAGCACATGCAGTGTTCATAACATTTTTTTTGCCTCCCTGCTTATGTTTTTTGCAGTAAATTCAAACTACATTTAAAAAAAATTTTTTTAGTCTATGTATATATTTTGAGAGAGAAAAAGAACACGAGTAGGGGAAAGGTGAGGGAGGGGAGAGAATCCCAAGCAGGTTCTGCACTGTCAGTGTGGAGGCCAATGAGGGGCTTGAACTCAGGATCCCTGAGATGATTACCTGGGCTGAAGTCAGATGCTTAGCTGACTGAGCCACCCAAACATCCCAAACTACACTGTCATGTGTAGCTGAGTCAAGGAGGAAATTATGCCTTAAAGATGGCAAACTTGGGTTACTCTAAAAGGCCTATTGAAGATCAGAATAAGATTTAAAGAGAACATAAGTGAGATAAACTATTTCACCACCAACTCCCCCAAAAATAAAATAACACAAGTCCTTGGGGAAAGCTATTAGATAAAAAACAGTTAACCAGTAAATTCTATTTTCAGGCATCACAACAGTAGATTATTTTAATAGGGTGGGGCAATACAAATATATGGTGTTATGACATTTGACAAAGATATACAGTTCTGATAATTATTATAAAGGTTAACATTTTAAAAGTGCAAACTTTAATAACTTGACATCACTATTCACTCTGGATTTTAAAAGAATTATCAGCTACTAAGTCACCACTTGCTAATGAATCACTGGTCCCTTTTGAAACCAATTTATTTCCTTTCCAAAGCAATTTCAGACAGATTCATAGCTATTAAAATAATTAAATACAAGTGACATGCTGGGGAAAATGTGGAGGAAAGAAAACATTCTGAAATACTCATTATTTCTGAAAAGTGAAATCCCACAGAATGGACTATTACTGAGTTATTGGTTTCCAAATCAGACAAATAACCAGAAAACTGGGAGTTATTTTTTCTCCTGCATTTTAAAACTTACCCCTTTAATTGACATATGCTTAGCATACAGTAAACTGTGTTTGAAGTGTACAACTTGATGGTCTGACATGTGTATACCTATGAAACCATCACCATAATCAAGATACTAAGCATATCTATCACCTTCCAAGTTTTCTTGTGCCGTTTTATAATGCCTCCTTTTTTTTTTTTACCCACTGCTGGAACCCATTTCCTCATACACCACTGGTCACTGATCTGTGTTCTGTCACTGTTGCTTAGTTTGCATTTTCTAGAACTTTATATAAATAAAATATAGCCTTTTTTTTTGGTTTGATCTTCTACATTCAGCATAGCTTGAGACTCACCCATACTGTACTCTATATTAATATTTCATTCATGTATTGCTGGGTAGTATAACACTATATTGCCATAGGACAATTTGTTTATCCATTTACTAACAGGTAAATAATTTTGGTTATTACAAATAAAGCTGCTATGCATGATGTATAGCCATCTCTGTGCAGTCTCATGCTTTCTTTACTCTTGGGTAAATGCTCAGGACTGCAATGACAGTATCATGTGGGGGGTGCCTGTTTACATTTTTAAAAACTAGGGATTCTGGAGCACCTGGGTGGTTCAGTTGGTTAAGCGTCCCACTTTGGCTCAGGTCATGATCTCACAGGTTCATGGGGTTGAGCCCCGTGTCAGGCTCTGTGCTGACAGCTCAGAACCTGGAGTCTGGTTCAGATTCTGTGTCTCCCTCTCTCTCTGCTCCTCCCCCACTCGCACCCTGTCTCTGTCTCTCTCGAAAATAAACAAACATAAAAAAAAACCCTCAGGGATTCCAAGTAATAACATTTTATATTCTTGTGACCAGGTTTGAGACTTCCATTTCTTCCATATGACTATTATAACTTCATTTTTTGGTTGAAGTTATTCTAATTGGCGTCTAGGGTGTATAGTGTTATCTCAATTTGATTTATTTATACTTTGCTAGTAACCAGTGATATTAAGTAACCTTTCCTATGCTTATCTTCCATTTATATATCTTCTTTGATAAAGTACCTATTCAAATCTGTGCTTTTAAAAATATTTGGGTTTTTTGTTTTCTTATAATTCAGTTTTGAAGCATTTTTAAAAATAATATGTATAAACTGAATACAAATCCTTAATCAGACCAATGATTTGTAAATATTTCTCCTACTCTCTAACTCTCAAACTTGTCATTTTATTATACATATGGTGTCTAACAAAAAGCAGAAGTATATGGAAGACACTATATACATATGTTTGAAACAGCGATGGGAGTCCACGGAAAGGTGTTTCAACATACTGATTCTTGAGCTTTACTTCTAGATATTATAGGTTTGAGGAAGAGGTTGGGGATATCCATTAGTTTGGGTGAAATGTTTATTATTTATTTAAAAAAACCACAATATTGATTCATTTCTTGGTTAATGAACTTAGAATATAATTTACATTAAACAAATTATAGTTATTTTAAGTTCAGAGTTCAACGTGTTTTGATAAATCTGTATGCTTGAGTAGCTAACCAAGAGTTCGTTCTTGCTTCTAGGTCATCAATCCCTTCCTACCCACAGCCCAAGGTCTTACAACCAATGGTTTACTTACTTAAACTATTGATTTGACTTTTAAGAAGATGATACAAATATAATCATAGAGTGGTATTTTGTGTCTGATTTATTTCACTTAGCATAATGCTTTTGAGATGCATTCATGTTGATGGTGGTACCAGCAACCTATTCCTTTTTTGTTGCTGAATAATCCAGTATCAATATAAGATAGTTTTTGTATTCATTCATCATTAATAGGCATCTGTTTTTTTTTCATAATATTTTATTGTCAAATTGTTTTCCATACAACACTCAGTGCTCTTCCCCTTAAGTGCCCTCCACCATTTGGTTTACTTCCAGGTTTTGGTTATTATGAATAATGTGGAATATTTGCTTAACCCCTTTTTTTGTGTTGGCACATGTTTTCATTTCATTTCTATAATAATAGTGTACTATTGATATATGAGAAGTCTAATTGATCCAAATTTTCTCAACATTTGGTGTTATCAGTATTTCTAATTTTAGATATTCTAATTAGTGTCCTTGTATCTTATTGTATATTTTGTTCATAATGATCTTGAGTATATTTTCATGTGCACCTTCATATAACTTCTTCAATATAGAGCCTATAAAATATCTAGCTCATTGAGACTCATTATTTTGAATTTTCATTATTGAGTTGTAAGAAGTCCTGATACTTTTGGATACAAGTCCTGAATCAGATATATGTTTTGCAAATAATTTCTCCCATTCTGTTACTTGTGCTTTCATTTTTCTAAAAATCTTTTTCAAAGAACAGAGGATTTAATCTTGATTATGTCCAAATATCATTGTAATTTTGTATGGTTCATGTTTATTTTTAATATCCTATCTAAGATAATATTACCTACACCAGGGACACCCATATTTTGTCCTAATTTTCCTCTGGTAATTTTATAGTTTTGACTCTTACAGTTAAATCCCTACACTTTTTTTTCTTTTTTTCTTGGTTAATTTTTTAAAAACTACTTTGAGGCATAGGTCAAGTTCACATTTTTATACTATGAATATGTAACATTATTTGTTGAAACATGTACCTTTTTCCCATTGAGTTGTTTTGGCATGCTTATTAAAAATGAATTGATCAAAATGTAGATTTCTGGGCTTCTCATACTATTCCATTGATCTCCATTTCTATCCTTAATGTCAATATCACAGTTTCCTTAGTGTTAGTTTTGGAATAATGCTAAGATATTTTAATTCCTCCAATGCTGTTCTTTTATTTAAAAAATATTTTTGTTATTCTAGTGTCTTTTTTTGCATATCCATCTAAGTTTTAGAATCAATCTGTAAGTTTCTATAAGCTTCCTGAATTTTTATTAGGATATGGGTACTGTTGACAACTTAGCTATAGTGAATCTCTGAATATATGAAATCTTACAAATTTACAGGTCCATTTTCATCCTCTGTCTTTATATTAGAGTTATTACATACATTAAATCTAAATACATTACAAAACTCTTAAGTTTCCCTAAGACTATCCCTTACATTTTACTTTAAATAACCATATAATTTATTGTAAGTTAAAAGGAAGAAGGCCAAACATAATCTTTGGCAATTTACCATTTCTGATACTGTTCTTCTGCATTGGTTTAACCTAAGACTTGGAGTTTCCTAATTTAGCAATTCTGCTGACACAGAATAATTTTATATTTTTATCTAGAAAGTGAATTGATTTCATTTTTTAAAAATCTTTATTTATTTATTTTAAGAATGAGAGAGAGAGCAAGCACGTGTGTGAGGGCAAGTTGGGACATGGCAGAGAGAGGGAGAAAGAATCTGAAGTGGACTCCAGGCTCCAAGCCCTGGCTCAACAGAGAGTACAATGCAGCGCTTGAACCTATGAACCACCAGCTCATGACCTGAGCTGAAGCCAGCCACTTAACTGACTGAGCCGCCTAGGTGCCCCTAATTATTTCACTTTCAATCTTGAATGATATTCTTGCTAGATAAAAATTTCTGGGCAGCCAGTTTCCTTATGGTGGTAGTCTTAACAATTATATGTGATAATTGAGGATTGTTACATGAATTTCCTCCTAATAAATGATCCTGCAATTTGTTCAGAATATATATGAAGAGTGGATTCAGCTCTATTTTTTCTGACTCTTCAACACTTATCAAATAGCTAAATGCAATCGACAAATCCTCCCTATCAAAGGGGTTGGGTAATACAGCTTAATAAGCTGTGCTTCACTCTATTATTCAACATCTGAATTTTAGCTTTTTAATTTATACTTTTTGGTCATTCCCAAATAACCTTCACTCTATTTATGAATATATACAAAAATATGAATCACACTTATATATATTTTGTTCATTAGAAACATGGGAACTTATTATAATTGTCATTATTGTTGTAGATAAAGCAAACTTTTAAAAAAGTTAAATTTGTTAATTTATCACAGAGGCTTTATTAAATATATTTAAATCAAGCTGCAATGCTTTTTAAAAATGATTTTTTAAAAAATCCTCCTTTGGTTTTGCATAGAAGGTGCACATCTTTTAACTTCCCCAATTATTTTCTCAACTCAGAGTAAGTCAAACCTTTAAAGCAATAAACGCATTACAAAAGATGTTAAGAGGAAGGGTATCATTATTTAAAATAATGTTTGCTAACCACACACTGGCAAGGTTATGGGGATATGGGTACATTTATAGATTGTAAATTTCAGTGTCTATCTGGGAAGACAGTAAACTGACTTCAAAATCTTAAAATGCCTATACTTATGTTCAATCCCCTTTTAAGAGCCAATTCTAATTAAATAAAAATATGAGGCAAATAATATAAATAAAAATATTCATAGCTTGATCAAATCCATAATAATCAACATTTGAAAATAACCTAAATAAACAATACAAAAAGATAAACTGTCACATAGTTATAAAGTGAAAATTACACATATATTAAAATGTCTTAAATATAGAGGAGCCTAATAAACTATTTGTATCATAAAACTTAGGTCAAAACCAAAAAATGCAATGTTATATGAGCAAATATTTAAAATATGCATATATAGAGAGAGAATAATATGTTGAATACACAAAAAATTTAGAATGGTTAGATTTAGGGGGTGACATTGTAGTTGATTTTTATATTCTTTTGTTGCAAGTGCTCCCTTTTGAAGACCAGCTATTCCAGGTCAAGCCTGTTGCATTGAAGGGCTGACCAAGAGATACGGATGGATGGGAGCACGTAACTCATCCCATCTCAGCTGACGAGAGTAGAGCAGTGGTCCCCTCACTTGGTCTCATCAGCTCACCCAGTCTATATATGTGAAGCTGGGAGATCTAAGAGATGACGTACGAACTGTTTCACACATTGAAAACAAGAATTATCATGAAAATTCGTGATGAGACGATGGGGCATGAGCTATGCTTTTGGGATTCTCTTAAGTGTACAGAATAAATCCAATGAGAAAAAAACTCACCAACTTTGCCATAGAGATAAGATTTATCACCTTTGTGTGATTTCATTTGTAAGCACTGGCTTGAAGGAAGGGTTTGAGTAAATTTAACCATCACCTATTTTTCTCCCTGTATTTTGAAGGTTCTCTGCACTGTGCATGTATTGGTTTTATATTCAGAAAAGAAATTATTTCAGTTTTAAAAAGTATATGTTAAATCATTTTTGGACTAATGAGAAAAATGACATAGTGGAAATTAAGAAACAGAACAGAAATGGCCTTACAACATGTTGCATTCTTGATTAAATTCAACATATTTGGAGCTGGAAAGCTTTCTGTTAAGAAACACAATCATTAAATTGTGTTAAACTCAGGTTTCATGTATCTGTGAAGTTCATGTTCTACTAAACTGCTGGTTTCATGTATCTGTGAAGTTCATGTTCTACTAAACTGATGTTTCAAATCAAACAGTGATTTTCTTAAAGTTAACAGATAAGCATAACAGAGATAAATATCTTGTAAATAAGACAGCCTCACACTTTCTTTTATTTTTTTTCCTTTTTTTTTTTTCTGCTCGGGGTTGTTTCTCAGAAAATCTTTTATTTTTTTTTTAATTCAGAAGATTCTGTGAGAGTATTTCCTTATATGTGGGTGTATATGGATTGTCATCTTTCAAGTCTAAAGTGAAACTAATCCATTTCATTTCTTGTCAGGATGAATAACTTTTTTCCCTAGAATGTAATATCTATCCACAAAATGGGATTTTTATGGTGCAAATAAAATAGGCTTGAATCTCTCAAAATTTTCAATTTAGGCTCTCATATGTGAAAGTTATCTGTTGTGAACTCCTCTAGGCACTGATTTGCTTTCATCTGACACTCTCAGTAGATGTTCACTATTAGAGTTTTACCACACCGCCAACACATCAATTTTCTTAAAAATACCCAGTGTATGGGGTGTCCGGGTAGCTCAGTAGGCTGAGTGTCCGGCTTTGGCTCAGGTCATGATCTTGCAGCCCTGCGTCAGGCTCTGTGCTGACAGCTAGCTCAGAGCCTGGAGCCTGCTTCAGATTCTGTATCTCCCTCTCTCTCTGACCCTCCCCTGCTTACGCTGTTTCTCTGTCTCTCAAAAATAAATAAAACATTAAAAAAATTTTAAAAATACCCAGTGTTTATAAAGTATCCTTGCCACAGAGCTCTAAGATGAATAAGACTTAGTTGTCCCACAATAATATATGATCAAAATATAAATTTAAATGTTAGCCAATAAATGTCTCACCTATTAAAATACACATACTTTGGCTTGGATAGTGAAAAACCCAATAGGGGAAACACAGTATTCTGACAAGAGAAGTTAGGGGGACAGCCCTTTACAATGAACTATCAAGGTGCTGAGTGGCTTTTATTCTTCTAAAAACTAATTTTTCCTTTTTTTCTCTGAAGCACATCATATGCTGCTTTTATTCTATTCTACTATTAGAAGATCATTTAATAGCTTGGATTGATTCTTAGCGTTATTTAGAAAATAGGAAAACCAAAATCATAACAGGTTAAATATCATGAAACTCCATCATTTCCATGTGTGTGTGTGTGTGTGTGTGTGTGTGTGTGTGTGTGTGTGGCTCCACTTATAAATGTGGAAACAAAATACACAAATTTGGGAACTGGTACTACTTATTAAAACGATCATTAAACAGCTCCAAACTAAAGCGCTCGCTCTTAAAAGACACTACTTATGAATACAAATTAAGACAAACTTCTCTCACCCTTGCACCTGGATCCCCTTCCTTTTATTATTTTCTAAACATAAAAGCTTAATTCATAATTCATATACTATAAGCAGACATTAACAAAAATGATGCACTTATGAAATATTTCCTATTTTCTCCAGCACCAAACATTGCCCCACCTGGAATATACAAAATAAATGTTTTTTGGTTTCATATTGAAATGGACATCTGATGTTTATTATTTTAATAATTCTGAGAGAATTATTATATCTAACATTTATACATATTCCAGCTTATTTAGGAATCTAAGTTCATTGGAAATTGCTAGGTGATTACTCCCTGTCACACTGTTTAAAGGCTGTGTAATCCAGATTTAATCACCTATGTCCTATTTGGCTATCTCCTCCCAACAACTAGAAATGTAGAAAAATAGAGAATATGGGGAAAAAGGAAAGTTCCTTATTATATGAATGCTGCTTTTCTGATTATGGCAGATCTTAAAATCCATTTTCAATTAAAAGATACTTCATTATGCTATAGTTCTATTATTTTCTTGTTTACTTTTTAAATTGTGTTTATTAAGTAATATAAACTGCTACATTACCCACTCACATCACTAGGACTCCTTTATTTTAGGGTAAATAGGATATGTCTGTCCAAATATTTCTGATTCACAAAGTAAAAATTGTTTCAAATCTAAATTCAAATTATTAATATGCAACATTTGAAGTAGTAGGAATCCTATTTTTCTTTTGCTCCTAAATTAGGTTAAAATAATGAAAAAATTGTGTGCTTTGATCAGCACCAATTCAGGAAAATCAAATTTGAAGCTATACAATTGATCCTTTAAATCTGAGGCTTTAAAACTAAGGGCAAGAAATCCACCCTCTATGATTAAGCCATTCTGTGAAGACCCACAATGCCATGCACAAGTGAAATCTCATTATAGAATACGATCGCTTGTATTGAAAAGTCAAAGCAAGTCAGTAAAATGGGAGATTATACCTGACTATATTTTAAGTGTAATTCATCATTGTATATATATATAAAATACACATGCAAGAAAAGGTCTGAAAAGATATGCTTGTAAATACTTTAAAGAATTGTGATACAGTAAATGGAATCCCCTTCCTCATAAAGTTTCTTTTATTTTATCAATAGGCAGATAACTGTAATACAAGATCAAGATAACATACTGCTTTAGGGGCTTGCTTAACTTTGAGATTTCTTGCCTTGATTTAAGCAACCATATGAGGAGATCAGATATCTTGAAGAAAAAAAATAAAGTCTTCTCACTTAAGGCTAATACTTTTTCTTTCATTATTTTCTGCTCTGCAAAGAGTGTGACATTCATTACTTCGATGTAAAATTCAATACTCCTAAAATCTATATACTCCCAGTTTCAAATCAAATAGCTACCACCAGCAACTTTCTTCATCTTTAATAGCAAATTTCATTGGTTTAATGGAAAATAAAATATCGGTATCTATTACACTCAGACTGAGAGATGAAAAGCTAAAAATACACATAAAATTCACAAAATCTCTTTCTTTAGAGCTTAACTCCAAACACCTTCAGAGGATGTGTCTGCTGCTACAATCCCAATTTACATGTTACATAAATCTCTAACCAATAGGTTTCTAACCAGAAAGACTGTTGAGCAATTCTACATAACAGCAGGGAAGGTGACCAGTAGTGACTAACAACTTTCTTGTTCAATTTCCTTAATAGAGAGAAAAAGTTGTTCAAATTCATCTTAGCCTCTTACATTGATGTTTATTACAGCAGATGAGACTCCCCCCTCACCCCAAGGAAACACTAAGTTATTGCTCTTTTCATACTAAACTCATTTCCTATTACAGCTGTGTTAATTTTTCTTTTCCTTTCTTTCCCTTCCCTTTCCTTCCTTTCTTCTTTCCTTCCTTCTTCCCTCCCATTCCCTCTCTTTTTCTGCTAACATTGTTAAATTTCGTATGTTATATATCCAAAATCTCAATCAGGTATACAATTATGAACCATGAATTGATAATTGGTTCCTTTTTTAACAACTCAAATTTAAAGTCAATGTACCTATACATCTTTCTGGATTTAAAATTATGCTCTGAAATTGGTGGAAGGTGTTACAATTAATTATGTAGAGGACCAGGCTTCATGGAGTTCATGCCAGATGTTTATGATATTAAAACTGATTCCATAGATATTTTTATTGTATAAGTTTTATCATCAATTAAATTGGGCCTAGAATTTTAGCAATGTCATAAACCATAATTTTCTCACTTCAATGATCTTGACAGATAATGTGAATAGACACATATTTGATTTGAACTAGGATGTGAGAGTTCATTGTGCCCCAGACTGATTTTTACTTTTTATATTCATTGAAATAATGAACTAGGGCATAATTTATTGAATTATGACAAAGTTTTAAAAGCATCAGTTGTTATTTACATAATTACAATACTCAAGTCCCTGAAATGATGTTTCGATTTTTTCCTCAATTTCTCATGAAATAGAAATGGAGTGTGTGGAAAAAAGTCATATAAATTCAACAACAACTCCACAACAACGTTTTTAGAACAAGTACTCTAACTGAAAGAAAGGCTTATATCTAATGTGAATTCTGAAATTTATTGTCTGTTTTGCTTATTACTCAAGTAGCACTGAAAACAAATGCCAAGGACATAGACTCAAAAACATTAGTGCACTACTGCTACTTGAAAACAATGCAAAGGGAATTACAATGTAACTTGAAATCTCTTCACTCACATGTCCTCACATCTAACCTTTTGTGAGTAGTACTGTAGACATTTCTCTCTACCTATAAAGAGTTACATGTTAGTATAATGTAATAAACCACATTGGGATATACTTGCTTATCAAAATGAAGAAAAAATTCCAATGCTTAACATTTCTTTGTGAGACTAAAAATAATTAGGAGGAACTACTGAAATTCAGCTAACACATGATTTGTTTGGTTTAATTTTAGAAAGGGAGAGCACAAGCAGGGGAGAGAGGCAGAGGGAGAGAGAGGCAGAGGGAGAAGGAGAGGCTCTACGCCAAGCATAGATCATGACCTGAGCTGAAATCAAGAGTTGGATGCTCAACCTACTGAGCCACCCAGGTGCCCCTCAGATAAATACTTTATTAACAAGAAATATGTATATATTTTTTAAAACTCCAAAATTTAAAAAGATTATAAAAATCAGACATTTTATTTCTCTAAGGGCTATCTGTTCCAAGTTCAGCTGTATCTATAAATTTTACACTATAAAATAGAGAAGACTGTGGAGTTGACATCTCACACTCTCGACTTACAATACACTGCCCATTTCCCAAGAATACATTATAACATCACTTTTATATTGTCAAAATGTGTAACATACTCCTTTCTATATCTACAGTCATCGCAATTAATATTAAATGAATCTGAAATTCAACATCTGTCTGCTGCAGTTGTTGCCTGTGTGAAGACACACTTGATTTTTGCTGCTGTTTACACAGTTCATAGAGTTTGTTGTCTAGTGACTCTACCAGAATAAGTCATGGTGCTGGTTACTTTTGTTACGCACCTGAGATATGCAGTGCCATTTTAGGATTTGAGAAGCATTTTTATTATACCTTCAAATACTTGTTTGTTACCTTATTTTTATCACAAAAAATTATGAGTATGTTGGGAAAGTTTTTTGGCCTTCCAACAAAGTATCTTAAGGGAAAAAAAAAAAGTTAGTCTCTCTTATTATTCAGTTGTGTCTGGTATTACATTGCATTTCTAGGTTGGCCATTTAAATTTTTTTTTATGTTACTTCTTTTATAACCGGGTTTCATTTCTGTAATGTTTCTATTTTTCTGTTTTCAGTCATTATTATTAAAAATTTGCAACTTCACTTTATCTCTCTTGGTTTTCTTACAATTTTCTCAATACTCATAAATATTTGATATATATTTTTCTCTATATAGTTTTTTTGGGGGGGTGAAGAGAGAAACTGAGCAGGAGAGGAGCAGAGAGAACCCCACGCAGGTTCCATGCTGAGAACATGGAGCCCAACCCCACAACCATGGAATCATGATCTGAGCTGAAATCAGGCGGCAAATGCTTAATTGACTGTGTCACCCAGGCTCCCCTATAGTTGAAGACAGACAGAGACAGAACACAAGTTGGGGAGGGGCAGAGAGAAAATAAGATGCAGAATCCGAAGCAGGCTCCAGGCTCTAAGCTGTCAGCACTGAGCCCGATGTGGGACTCGAAATCACAAACTCCAAGATCATAACCTGACAGAAGTTGGACACTTAACTCACCGAGCCATCCAGGCAACCCTAGTTTTGTTATTTTTATAGTATTATTTGTTTAGAAATATTTTTCCTGAAATCTACATTTAGTTGATTTTTTCTCTGATTATAATTATCTTTCATTAGCTCATGTTCCTTTTCCCCCCAAATATACAGAGACTGTGTTGTTTTCTAATTATAGTCAATAATTTAATGGTGATAAGTATTCATTAAGAAATAGGTTATGGAATGGTTGGGTATTATAAGTAAAAGAAACAATTTGAATTGATTGCTTTTTTCAGACTTATTCTCAACCACTTGGTTCTTTCTTCTAGCTTTCTGAAAAGACCTGTCCTCAGTTTTGGTGCTTAAAGAGTAACTCCATCTAATCTTTACATCACATGCTCTAGAAATGAAAGCTTTCTCTGCATCTCCTCTCTGATGCCACTTTGCCTCAACCCTGTCAGTGTCCTCATATAGGGATTCTAAGCTGTCAAAATTCAAAAGGAGGAGAAAGATTTAGTATTTGACTCAATCCCCTCCTGCTGATCTGTGATACTGATCTGAATCTCTACAGACTCAGCCTTTTCTTTTCCATGTTATTCTCTCTGCCCATAAAGCAAATGCCATGTTGATGACATCCATTTCCTTATCTTGTTATTTCTCACTCATTCCTTTCTTTCCCTCCCTCTTTCTTTTTTCCTTCCTACCCTTCCTCTCCTTTTTTTTCCTTTTTTAAAGTTTGCCTTCCCCAGTTTCTTTGCTTCTGTGAAATAGTATACCAATACTTCAAAAGTATTACACTTACAAGAAAATAAGGTGAGCATTCTACTTTACCTTCACAGAATTGCTCAAAATATCAACATATTTGTCACATATTTAAAGAACGCTGTTACCGACTGCCTTAGATATGCTATAGTTAGGCAAAATTGATACCATCTCCTCCTTTCTTTTCTAAAGACACAATTTTCCCCTTAAGCTTTTTTTCCCCACAAGGCTTTGGAGAAATTGAGTAAAAATACTTCTATTATGCCATTGTTAAATGGGATTCTCTGTATAATTCATGTTTAATGGCTTATTTTGAAGACACTGTAGCATGTTATTTTTTATCTTGTGTGTAGGCATGGACCCCTAGCATGTCTACTAAAAGAACTTTTATCAATGAGACTGTTGATTGTTTACTTCCAGAAAGAAATGAGGTCCCTAGACATTTTACTTACTTTAATGTTTTTATTTATTTATTTAATTTTGAGAGACAGAGAGAGACCGCACGAGTAGGGGAGGGTCAGAGAGAGATGGAGACACAGAATCTGAAGACAGACTCCAGGCTCTGAGCTAGCTGTCAACACAGAGGCTGACGGGGGCTCGAACCCATGAACCATAAGATCACGACCTGAGCCGAAGCCAGACGCTTAACCAACTGAGGCACCCAGGTGCCCCACATTTTTCTTACTTTAGGTTCTTTCCTCATTTCTCCTTCTGTCCCTTTAGTTTTATGCATTCTTCCTCCTCTTTTAAAGGAAAATAAGGATGGAGAATAAAAAGAATTATTTAATGAAATGTATGCATATTTTTCATCTAAATGATTTGTGATACATGTAGACTTGTATATGAATGGAAACACTTTGAAAGCAATGAATATGAAAATTTATATTTTACACTCATTTAATATATAATTAGACTTAGTCCAAATAATACTTTGAATAAAGTTAAAATAGATTACTATTTCTACAGTTAATTATTAGTGCTATAGGACAATAAGATTATATATAATATGTGTACTTACAAGATTATTTTGGTCAATGTTTTAGTATTTTAATGATTTATTGTTATTAATGTAGATGGTGATGGCAAAAATGATTGTTGATTAGACCATCTGCCCTGAGTATTTGGATAAGATTATTATTTCATTATTATTATGAGTATAGTTCATTATACAAATTAAAAAGGAAATTTGGACAACTTAGGGCAAAGACATATAAACTTTTTCCTAAAAGCCAAGTCTGGAGGGCAGTCTGCTTTTCAAATAAAGTTTCATTGGAACAAGTCATGTTCAGCCTTGTATGTGTTAGCAAAGGCAGAGTTTGTGCTACAACACAAAGCTGAGTAGGTGTAATGATGCTATGTGAAAATACACAGTCTGTTACAGAAGTTGGTCATCTCCTGAATTAGAATATTACATGCAGTAAAAGGATAATTCTTTGCTTTAAATGATATGTTCATTAATCTCTAAACGTATGAACATGTTGAAATTTAACTATGCTTTCATATTTGCACCATATTTGCACCATGATAGTAACATGAGAAATAATGAAGACTCATTTCACTAAGAAGATGTTTTTGTATGAGTTAATAAATCATTTGTTTTAAATAGGAACCAATGTCAGCAAAAATACTGATATATGCTGAGTTAGTGTTTCTCAACCTCTGATCAAATTACTGTGTTTATCAAATTAAATCATGAAAACCAACTTCTCTCACATTTATTTAATAATCCAGATAATGGTCATTAAAGTGTATTATTAATTAGTACACATGCAAAAACAATTATAATCTCATATTTTTTTATAAAAATACTGAAATATCAATTAAGGGTTTTTTTTTGTTATAAACAATAGAAAAAAACGAGGGTTTACCTAAGGAAAAAAAGGAGGAAATTATTCATAGAATACTGATTAGCTCATATCATGGATTATTATATCAGGATATTTTGGCTAGGAAAAACATGACAACCAAGACAAAAACCACACAAATGCAAACGTTCAGATACAAAGAAACACCGAACCATATTTTCCAGGTATCACCACCAAAATAAGTATATGAATCCCAGTTTTTCTTTTAACTTTAAGCCATTTCTCTCATGATTCAAAAATACGTAGGAGAGGAAATCAATTGGCAGAGTTACTACATCTGCCTTCTGACATACTTGACAATATGAGAAAATATTTAATAGTAAGAATACCTGGCAGGCTTTTGGGTTTCATGGTGAAAAAACACAACACTTTGATTTATTATCCTATGAGGATGACAGAGAATGAATTAAATGTTGTACTTCACATTAAACAAAGACAGCAATGTTATAAGGAGAAATGAATGCTGGGTGATCAAAATAAAAATATTAATTTGCTCTCTTCACATTGACTTAAAAAAATCAACATAGGCAATGCTGTATGGTTTCTTTCTTTCCCGGACATATATGGAGACTATATTTTCTAGCATCTACTCACTACCTTACATCCTAGTAGCACCAAAAGTGGTTATAGGCTATGATGTACTTGGAAACTCAACTTTGAGTTAAGCTCTTGACTTCCTTCCATTATTTATTTTATCCCATACATGAAATTAATGGTAATTGGAATGTGATTTTTAGTAATGAATGTGGGCAATAACACACATGGAAACTCTCTTATTCGCTTTTTTTCTTTCTCTTTCCAATAAATCAGTGAGATTTGACACTGTATGAAAAGGAAAATTTTAAACTCACTGACTCTTTTTCTATTTGAATTTTCATTGTTTATTGTAAGGTGTGCTTCTTAATATATATTATAAAGATATTTGGGGGGTTAGAAAATATAACATTGTGCTTTATGGCCATTGAGCGATATATTTTTTAATAATTTTAAACGTATTTCTTTGAAATTATTTTATGGATTTTATCATAAGGCCTTTAGAAGCCCTGATGCTATACTATTAATATGGTATTTTCTAAAGAAACAATATTACCTTCAACCCAACCCAGAACATTCCATCATTACTTTTCTTTGAGATTACTTCAATGTTTCATATGCAGGCCTAACCATTTCTTTTTCCCTCTCAGTTTCAATAGAAAATTTTTCCACTCTGCTCTTGACACTTGTCTTATACTTCCCTGATTTGTAGTTTTGTTTGTTCAGGTCTTATCTGTTCAACCAGATTGTAAGTACTTTAAGACAGCAACCATACTTAAAGAATCTGTGTACCCTATGGCACTTAGATATATCTAGTAAATTTTTGCAAAATGATAGTTGTTCTACAGCTCCAAAGTGACCCTCGTGGTCCTTCAGCCTTAGTTTGATTATTTTCTTACAAGTATATTTTAAATGAACCTGTATTCTGGTATGTCATTCTGCATCCTACAAAAATGGATTAAGCTTGTTTTTACTTTTTCTCTCTTCCTAGATCAATGGTCTCACAACTACTATACCGAACTTGTTCAATTATTTAACATTAACTTTTAAATATATTGTTTCATATCTCATTTGTGGTTTGACGAACTTTTACACCTTTGTGGACACTTGCTTTTCTTCTATACCTAGAGTTCCCTCAAAATAATTCATTGAGTTATAACATCAGCTGTCATAAAAAAAATTCTTTAAAATATGAAAGAAGAAAGTTGTATACTTCCTATTATAACTGAGTAATTCTATTGCTTAGTTATTTAGCTTGCTCTATCCTTAACTATAAAGTACAATATTAAATATTTAATATTGTTAAGTGTAACTATAAAAGCATATTGTTAAAAGTCTTGGCACATTTTACCATTATGTTCATGTGCTTTCATTGGTAAGAAAATACATAGAAAAGTTGTTTGAAATAATATTTTAGATGCTTCTCTATGCAAATATATAAACAGTGGGTCGAATGGTCTTTGTTTTAATTAACATCTGCTAGGGGTGCCTGGGTGGCTCAGTCGGTTAGGCGTCCGACAGGTCATGATCTCACGGTTCATGGGTTCAAGCCTCACATCAGGCTCTGTGCTGACAGCTAGCTCAGAGCCTGGAGCCTGTCTTCAGATTCTGTGTCTCCCTCTCTCTCTGACCCTCCCCTGCTCATGCTGTCTCTCCTTCTCTCTCTAAAAAAATAAATAAATAAAAACAGTAAAAAAATTTTTTTAAATTAACATCTGCTAAAAACCAATCTGATATCTAAGTCTGCATTTATTTCCACATATATGCACCAGATATATAATATTTGTTTATATTTCTGATAATTTTGCTAAATCCAGAATGGATCATTTTAGGCCCACATTTTACAAATGTAATGCAGAATATGGTCATATAATAGATTTTTGCATTTCTGAGTGACTAAAATTAAACACACACACATCATTCTTAGATATATCATCATATAACATGAGCAGCTAAGAGATATATTCATTTCCAAATATAATTATACAAAGTTACATTATTAATTTTAGATAAAGAACAAGAATCATGTCCTTGACAGTCTCATCGGAAACCTGAAATAGATTCTTTCCTTCCAAGGAATATAGTTTCATATGACATACAGAGAATATGTGAGCAAGTTTAAGACCTAGTTGTAGTCAAAATTAGAAAGAGATTAGTGAGGTTAAGTATAAAATTATGCTATCATTGTATCACAATAACAAAAGAAAAGATAAAAACCATATGTTCTCGTCAACAGATGCAGAAAAAGCATTTGACAAAATGAAGTATCCTTTCTTAATAAAAACCCTCTAGAAAGTCGGGATAGAAGGAACTTACATAAACATCATAAGAGCCACTTATGAAAACCCCATAGCTAATATCATCCTCAATGGGGGAAAACTGAGTGCTTTCCCCTGAGATCAGGAACATGGCAGGAATGTCCACTCTCACCACTGTTGTTAAACATAGTGCTGGAAGTCCTAGCATCAGCAATTAGACAACAAAAGGAAATAAAAGGCATCAGAACTGGCAAAGATGAAGTCAAACTTTCACTTTCCACACATGACCTGATACTCTACATGGAAAATCCAACAAACTCCACCAAAAGTCTGCTAGAATGGATCCATGAATTCAGTAAAGTCTCAGGGTACAAAATCAACGTACAGAAATCGGTTGCATTTTTATACACCAATAATGGAGCAACAGAAAGAGAAATCAAGACACTGATACCATTTAGAATTGAAGAAAAAAATCATAAAACACCTAAGAATAAACCTGACCAAAGATGTAAAAGATCTGTATGATGAAAACTATAAAAACTTATGAAGGAAATTGAAGAAGATACAAATAAATGGAAAAACATTCCACACTCATGGATGGGAAGAATAAATATTGTTAAAATGTCTATTTTACCCAAATCAATCTACATATTCAATGAAATCCCAGTCAAAATTGCACCAGCATTCTTCTCAAAGCTAGAACAAACAATCTTAAAATTTGTATAGAACCACTAAAGTCCCTAAATAGCCAATGTAACATTAACGAAGAAAACCAAAACTGGAGGCATCACAATCCCAGAATTTAGCCTCTACTACAAAGCTGTCATCGTCAAGTCAGTATGATATTGGCACAAAACGGACACATAGACTAATGGAATAGAACAAAGAACCCAGAATTGGACCCACAAATGTATGGTCAAAAAATCTTTGACAAAGGAGGAAAGAGTATCCAATGGAAAAGAAGACCGTCTCTCTTAAAAGTGGTGCTGGGAGAACTGGACAGCAACATGCAGAAGAATGAGACTAGACCCCTCTCTTACAGCATACACAAAAATAAACTCAAAATGGATGAAGGGCCTGAATGTGAGATAGGAAACCATCAAAAGCAGGAAGCAACTTCCCTGACCTCAACCATAGCAATTTCTTACTCAACACATCTTCAAAGGCAAAGGAATCAGGAGCAAAAATGAACTATTGGGACCTCATCAAGAAAAAAAGCTTCTGCACTACAAATTAAACAATCAATAAAACTAATAGGCAACCAAAAGGATGGGAAAAGAGAGTTGCAAATGACATATTGGGTAAAGGGCTAGTACCGAAAATCTACAAGGAACTCACCAAACTCCACCCGCCAAAAACAAATAATCCAGTGAAGAAATGGGCAGAAGACATGAACAGACATTTCTCCACAGTGGACATCCAGATGGCCAACAGACACATGAAACGATGCTGAATGTCACTCATCATCAGGGAAATACAAATAAAAACCACACTGAGGTACTACTGCACACCAGTCAGAGTGACTAAAATGAGTAAATAAGGAGGCTATAAATGCTGGAGAAATGTGGAGAAACAGGCACCCTCTTACACTGTAGGTGGGAATGTAAACTGGTACAGCCACTCTGGAGAAGAGTGTGGAGGTTCCTCAAAAAATTAACAACAGAGCTCCTCCATGACCCAGCAATAGCACTGCTAGAAATTTATCCAAGGGATACAGAAGTGCTGATGCATAGGAGCACAGATACGCCAATGTTTATAGCAGCACTTTCTACATTAGACAAATCATGGAAAGAGCCTAAATGCCCATCATCTGATGAATGGATACAGAAGATGTGGGATATATATACAATGAAGTGCTACATGGCAATGAGAAAGGATGAAATATGGCCATTTGTAGCAAAGTGGATGGACCTTGAGGGTGACATGCTAAGTGAAATAAGTCAGGCAGAGAAGGACAGATACCATATGTTTGCACTCATAGGTCTAACAGGAGAAACCTAATGGAAAACCATGGGGAGGAGAAGGGGGAAAGACAGTTGGGGAGAGAGAGGGATGCAAAACCTGAGAGACTATCGAATACTGAAAAGGAACTGAGGGTTGAAGGGGGAGGGGGAGGGGGAAGTGTGGTGGTGGTAATGGGAAGGGCACTTGTAGGGAAGAGCACTGGGTATTACAAGAAAACCAATTTGACAATAAACTATTAAAAAGATAAATTTAAAAAATTAACAGTAGAACTTCCCTATGATGCAGCAATAGCACTGCTAGGAGTTTACTCAAGGGATACAGGAGTGTTGATGCATAGGGACACATGTACCCCAATGTTCATAGCAGCCCTTTCAACGATAGCCAAATCATGGAAAGAACCTAAATGTCAATCTACTGATGGATGGATCAAGAAGATGTGGTTTGTATATACAGTGGAATACTAGTTGGCAATGGGAAAGAATGAAATCTAGCCATTTGTAGTGATGTGGATGGGACTGGAGGGTATTATGCTAAGTGAGATAAGTCAAGCAGAAAAAGACAGATTCCATACGTTTTCACTCCTATGTGGAAATGCAGAAACTTAACAGAGGGCCATAGGGGAAGGGAAGGGGCAACAGATAGTTAAGGAGAGGGAGGAAGGCAAACCACAAGAGACTCTTAAATACTGAGAACAAACTGAAGGCGATTGGGGGTGAGGGAGAAGGGAAAATGGGTGATGGGTATGGAGGAGGTCACTTGTTGGGATGAGCACTGCATTGTATAAGGAAACCAACTTGACAATAAATTATATTAAAAACCAAACACATTAAAATTATGCTATCATTATTATTATTATGTATCACCACCGTCATCATCATCACATGAGAGAGATGAAAACAATTGCATCATTACTGGAATTGTAATAAACTAGTCAATTCAGCAAAGTTGCCAAATTTAGGAATGAATAGTGACAGGGGTGGTTACTACTTGCTGTATTATCATGCCATGCTGGCCAATTTAGATTTTCTAAACATGTCTTAATTTTGTTTCACTATCTTCTTTCTAAATTACTAAGTTGAAAGAACTCACATTGCAGAAATGATTTCCCCCATCTTTTCAGTTCATATATAGAATATAAGAAATGCAAGAAGAATATTAAACAAGTGTATGTGAACAGATGCTACTATGTTAGTGCCACTGTCCTAAAAGTTGAGGAATTTCAGAGTTGATTCCAATTTGAAAACCTCAGGGAGCATGAATAACATTTAACCACACCATAGATCTTGCCATGTGTCTGTATTGTGCTTTGAGATTTATTTAAAATGTTGTTTTATAAAAAAATGGGGAAAAGTGGCAATAATCCAAATAACATTTTGTTTTTACAGACAATGTCATTATATGTGTTCCTAAAAACAATTGATGACAAACATGTTAGTTTCAGTAAACTAGTTTTATGACTCTCTTAACTGTTAATTCTAGGCAAATAAGCCTTTGTCCCCTCTTAATTGTTGTCAAGTTTTCTCCATGCTTTCTTACACATATACCTATAAAAATTACCTCTGTTTCAGAGACAAAAGAAGGCTGTATTTAAATATTAAAAGGTGCTTCAGACACATAGATCAAAGAAACAGAATTAAGACCAGTGAAAAAAAGGCCACAATTATATGGTCAATTAATATATGACAAAGGAAGCAAGAATATATAATGGGCAAAATATATCCCTTCAATAAATGATGCTTGAAAAAATGGACAACTACATGTAAAAGAATGAAACTGGACCACTTTCTAGCCCTATACACAAAAATAAATTCAAAATGAATTAAAGACCTAAATGTGAGACCTGAAGCCATACAACTCCTAGAAGAGAGCACAGGCAGTAGTTTCTCTGACACTGGCCATATAAATATTTTTCTGGATGCCTCCTAAGGTGAAGGAAACAAAAGCAAAGAAATAAACAACTGAGATGATATCAAAATAAAAAGCTCTTGCATGATAAAACAATGAACAAAACAAAAAGACAACCTACTGAATGGGAGAAGGAATTTGCAAATGACATATCTGAAAAGGGGTTAATATCCAAAATATATGAAAAATCCATGCAATTCAACACCAAAAAAAGAAACAATACAATAAAAAACTGAGCAGAAGACCAGAATAGACATTTTTCCAAATAAGACATCCAGATGGCCAACAGACACATGAAAAGATGCCCAACATCACTCATTTTCAGGGAAATGAAAGGCAAACCACAGTAAGATATCACCTCACACCTGTCAGCATGACTAAAATCAAAATGACAAGAAACAATAAGTGTTCATAAGGATGTGGAGAAAAAGGAACCCTAATACACTATAAGCAGGAATATATATTGGTACAACCATTGTAGAAAATAGTATGGAGGTTCCTCATAAAATTAAAAATAGAAATACACATGATCCAATAATTCCACTATTGGGCATTTATTTAAAAAAATGAAAAACGTAGTTTGAAAGGATAATATGCCCCCTTATGTTTATTTCACCATTATTTACAATAGCAAAGATATGGAGGCAACCTAAGTGTCTATTAATAGACAAATGGATAATATAAGATTACACAGCTTTAAAAAAAAAGAAATAGATCATGTGATTTGGGACAAATGGATGGACATAGAGGCTATTTAAAATTTTTTAAAATGTTAATATTAATGTTAAAAATAAATAAATGTTTTATTTTTGAGAGAGAGAGAGTGCGAGCGAGCAGGGGAGGGTCAGAGAAAGAGACACACACAGAATCTAGCTGTTAGCACAGAGCCTGATGCTGAGCTTGAACCCACCAACTGCACGATCATGACCTGATCTGAAGCTATAAGCTCAACCAACTGAGCCACCCAGGTGCCCCCATATGATTCCACTCATAAGTCAAATCTATAAAAAACAGATGAATAACCAAATATAAAGCAGAAACAGAGCTATAAATACAGAGAACAAACTGATGCTTGACAGAGGAGAAAGTGGAAAGTGGGTGGGCAAAATGGGCAAAAGGGAGAGGGAAATAGAGGTTTCCGGTTATGGAATGAATAAGTTATGGGAATAAAAGGCACAACATAAGGAGTACAGTCAATGATACTGTAATAAAAATGTAACAGAACAGATGGCACCTATACTGATGGAAAACATAGCATAATGTATAAACTTGTCAAATCACTAAGTTATACACCTGAAACTAAAGCAACACTGTGTGTCAGCTGTACTAAAATGAGAAGAGTATTTTAAAAATTTAAAGAGTTTATTTAAACTTTGAATGTGAGTTCTAGTAAATACTCACTAAATTTATTGTCAACAGTGATTTCTCCTCATAGATAGCTGAGTATTTTGCTAAATTAATGCTTATAAATGGGTTAATTTTGATTGGGAGCTGGAAAATGTGTGACTAGAAATAAATAAATGAGGTCTTTTTCTAGTTTTCTAAATTCTAGTTTTGCTGGTTTGTATGGATGTTCAGCACATGTAATTTATTTCTATTTGACAACGTTTTCTTGTATTTTATGCAGATATTTGGTTATTTTTATCACTATTATAAGTAAAGTCCTATAGGACAAGGGAATTTTACTTTAGCACTGATATTATACTTTAATATTAGTTTAAGATAAGGGAATGAGGGCTTAATAGCTAGGAAAACAGAAAAATACATATTTTGATGTGTGAATTCTTCAAAGCTCTGCTTGTGTATCCCCTAAAATTTTTGGAAAAGCCTACTCTGTCTCATGATTTCCTTTTAAACAACATAGGCATAAGCTCTGCTTTAAGAATTAGAAATTATTTTTATTTCTCTTCATACTTGAATTCTAATTCCTATGCAGAAATTTTATTCTAACACTAAGAATAAAATAATTAAAATCTAAGATTTGAATCCTGTCATAATTCCCTATAAAATATGCATGTACATTGCAATTAAATTTCTTCTTTATTGTTTATTAAGATCACAGACTATTACCCAATTTATTCTGGAATGAGTTAATACAACTAAAACTAATATACAATTGATACAAATGACGGACATACAAATTTTTAATAATAATCATTTTCATATCAAGAAATATTTATTTACTTATTTTTGAGAGAGAGAGAGGAGCAGAGGAAATGAAGAGAGAGAATCCCAAGCAGGCTCTGTGTGTTAGCACAGAGCCCGACACAGGGCTCAGACTTACAAACTGTGAGACATGACCTGAGCTGAAATCAAAGGCTGAGTCACCCAGGGGCACCCAAAATAAATAATTTTAAAACATAAAATGAAAATGAAAAAATTTACTGAGGATTTATAAGTGTTTTATTTAAGAGGCAGGAAAAACTTTATCTATAGGGTTTTTTTTTTTTTAAGCTATTGCTAGACTTATGCAATACTTCACATCGGCCTTGAATGTAATTGCTGAAGAAATTAGCTCACATTAAAAACTGGAATCAAATAAAAACATTGGATTTTAATGTTACTTCATATTTTACTTCTGAGTTATAAAACCAAAAGAAATATTGTAGTCATCATCAAGTTATTGTTATCAGCTTATAGTTCATTTGGATCCTCCCTTAGTTTTGTTAAAAGTAAGAAAACAGAAACCCCTATTTGCAAAAGGATTTTTACTCACTGATTAGACTCACTTACTTTCTTTACAGCAACATCAGTTGCCCTTAGAAAGCCAGATATTTTAAATCTGAGAAAATGATAATATTAGGAACAGGTGAGAGGTACGGTATGATTTTGTAAATAAGTATAAAAATAATTGTGAAGGGCTTATTTAGAGCTTCAATTTTAGCCCAAATTTCATATTATATTTGGGAACCTATAACTGGATTCCCTCAAATCCATTTATGCCCCTTATCACTTTATTTCTTTATGGTTTATTGTATACTGTGGGGTAATTCTACTCTAATTTGATGACTACTTGTTCTAGAGCACAGTTGGTATTAATTTGTGGTGAGAGACCTGTTGAAATTGCAGATAAGGAGACAATTCATCGAAGAGATTCTTAAGAGAGATGATCATGACATTTGATATGGTGGGGAATTAACAGATACACATAATGTCAGGGAATATAGTCCTATTCTATTCTATTCTATTCTATTCTATTCTATTCTATTCTATTCTATTCTATCCTATCCTATCCCATCCTATATGCTAGAACCTAGTCAAGAGTTGAAATATTTTATTGATTCTTAATAAATTTTAGTTGAAAGACTCATATGCAGTAAGCTGTTTTGCTGATATTGCCTATCAATTTTAGGTTTACATCAGGTTTTAGGATTGGCAAAGATGTGATGAAATCCCCTGAAGTTGATATTGACATGTTAATAGAGACTGACTTCCTGCCTGTTGGCAGCTTGGAGGGCTGGTGTCTCCTGATGCTCTTGGGTTGTACACAGTATCATGACGCACTCATATGTCAACTGAATACATATGAAGGTGGTTGTGGTGGTTCTCTGCAACTGAGGCAATCCCTGAGGGAGCTGACAATTGAGGCTTGTCAAATAGCATTCCTATCAGCTGGGAAAATAGCTGATAATACCTAAATGTATTGACCTCTAACTGTGCCTTAGGTACTATTTATAATATTTTACATTTATTAATTCACTTAAAAAATGATTTTTTTGGCCCAAATTTATCAATGAAAGAACCAAGGCATGGAGAAGTTATGCGACTTTTTTCATTAAATCTAAATGACAGAACCTGGTTATAAATTTACCACTTTGGCTCCAAAAGCCTGGCTCTCAACTACTGTAAAAATGGGCCTCTCCCAGTCACTTGAATGGCTAGTTCATGATATGTAAAATTCATGTTATCTCTAGAAATTCTATAATATAACTGATTATTGACTGCTGAGAAATTTGCTGCATGTGTCTTATAAAATTCTGATTATATACACCCAGAGAAAGGGGCATAATATTTAATGACTCTGAGCATAACTTCACGAAAAAAGTATTATTTATCATCATCATCATCATCATCATCATCATCATCTCTAAGACATATATGAAAAAATTGAGACCTGAGAAAAATAATTAATTTGTTAAAAACAAGGAGAGAAATAATACCTTTATCAAGGCTTCCTTGCTTTGTTAATGTGCTTCTTTTTTTTTTCTTTTAACAAATTCATTGGCAGTCAGAGAACTTAATCACCTAGTCCAGTATTAGATTAAGCCTTAGAACCATTACTCAGCACTTCATGGGAGTCTGTAGCTTCTGATTAAGGGTATAGTCACTATGAACATGAATATAGATACGCTTCTTTGAAGGGTCAAGACTAGGCCATGCCTTAGGGAAGTGGGCTGGAGGAGCCAACTTTCAAGTCAAGTGAAGAATGTCAATGCCATTTTTAGAAAACAAAGAAGTGACATGTCTGTGCCCAAATTGTGGGGTGGTATATATGACTATAGTATAACAGAAAAGATGAATAGAAGGTGAATGAATTATAATATATAATTGATTTCCTACATGGGAATTTGAATGCACCTGGTATGGATAGTTTTAGGCTATACTGTTTCCTAAGAAATGTAAGAATGTACATAAAAATTTAAGAAACATAAAAATAAAATATATTTCTTGCTGTGGATGCATTATAATATGTAGAGACCTAAGAATCTGAATTGTTATTTAACTTTTTAAATAAGTAAATTCTGCATAGTGATGATATTTTCCTTCTCATTAAATTTCTCTTTCAGCCCTCAAAACAGAAGTACAAGATGGAAAATTAAAAAAAACAACTAAAAAACGATCATTATGAAATCAAATCTCTATACTCACATAAGAAAGGATTTTCCAGTACCAATTTCCTGCCCAGAAGTCACAGAATATGAGAATAGAGTGAGAGCAAAGTAATTATCATTTGTACATGCATAACTTTAAAGTAAGTACTTTATACCTTGGGTACTTCATATATATTATTCTATTTATTATTATTACCTGATAAATTACTTATGAGAAATCCCAAAATAGTAACTGCCTGACGTCACATAGTTCTGAACTGGTAAAGCCAGCATTGGAGTCTGAGGTTTTGTAATGCAAATATCTGTTCTGTGTATGTCACAGTTTCCCAAAGGATGTTCTTCCCTTGTTATATGTGGAATCTGTATTTTTACTGTTCAAAAAAGGACTAATTTAGGGCATGTTCAAATTAGGCATCATATTACACATAAAATAAACCAATAACATATTGCCGTGAATGGCTGTATAAGAAAGAGGAACATGAGAAGAATTTCAGTCTAATAGTTTGAGATGGGTGAGTTTAGGCATAGCCTCTGTGTGGTCCATGCAATATCTGATTTCTCACTTCCCAAGTGACAAAGAGAAGCTAGTTTTATCTTGTGAAATATTTTCGTGCAGTCCTTATTTTTCTGACCCATATTCTAAGATTCAAGGTAGAAATCAATCTCAGAGATGAAACTGAGAAAGTCACCTGAAATAAAAGTTAGCCAGAATCCCAGAGGATTAGTGTTTTTGGTGTAGACATTAAAAGCTTAGATACACACCAGGGGAAGCTTGCAACATTATTGTCTGTCCTCTGACAAAATGTCTAGCCATCTTGCCTGTAGCCGAGCTTCCTCTGGGACACAGCTGCTATTGCTAGTGATTAACAAAAGACAAACTTAGAGCTTCATCTAAATAAACCAAAGCCTCTTTTAGTTTCTGTTTTTTTTTTTTTTTTAATCTGGAATATATTACATCAGAAAGCAGAGAATCTGTTAGCTAAATCAGAGAAAAAAAGAAAGTATGTCAACTTCCAGGTTGTTCAATACATCTGTCAGCCTTGGAATTTCTGCATTTCTGTTAATTGTTGTATTTTTTTTTATTTAAATAGTTTATTACAAGTTGGTTTTCATGTAACACCCAGTGCTCTTCCTTGCAAGTGCCCCCCTCCAGGACAATCCCCCTTCCCGTCCCCCCTCCCTCCTCAGCCCTCAGTTTGTTCTCAGCATTCAAAAGTCTCTCATGATTTGCCTCCCTCCCTCTCCCCAACTCTTTCCCTCCCTTTCCCCTTTCCATGGTCCCCTATTTGTATCTGCTGAGAGTAGTAGGTAGCAGTGAT
>NC_043705.1:74210353-74241462 GCF_006229205.1 Suricata suricatta | reverse complement strand
AAAAAAAAAAAAATCCACAAAACCTTACTGCCTCTACCAAGTATAATTATCCCATTGATTTAACTTGAGTTAAGAAATAATTTGGTAGAGACATTTAAAACATAAATAAAATAAAACAAAATAAATAAAAGTATTTTTGCTTAAATAAAAGTACTTGGCAAATGATGTTTCAGCTCCATTTAGGTGGAGTTTTAAGTAGATTTTTTATTTTTTATCATGTTGCATTACTAACTAAATTTGGGAATTTTGTCTCTATCAATTTTTCTTTGGTGAAAATATAATTTACTTTTAGTAAAATTATCAGCTCTTATGGGTAACTTTCAGTCAAATTTTGGCAAATGCATAATAAGACAGAGAATGTTTCCATCACACCAGAACATTCTCTCATGCTCTTCCCCCAACTAGAAGCAACAGCTGATCTGATCTTTATTAACAGAGATTAGTTTTGCATAATCTTGGATTCTATATTAATGAAATCATACAGTTTAGTATATCCATTTGGCTGATTGGCTCCTTCCATTCAGCAAAATAATTAGAGATTCCTCCTGTCATTGTATGTATCAGTAATTTGTTCCTTTTTTTATCACTGGGGAGTTTAAAAAAAAAACAGTGTTAATCCATTCTCCTATTGATGAATATTGGGATTACTTTCAGGTTTTTGTTGATTTTTTTTTTGTTACTATGAATAAGGCCACTATGAATATTTTTTTCAAGGTTCTTGGGACCATACATTTTTATTTATTTTAAATAAAGTTTTTCTCTTAGAACAGAACTGCTGGATTACAGAGTGTTATGTTTAATTAAAGACAACACCAGTTTTCCAAAGAGGTTAAATCACATTTATATTTCTCCCAATGACATGTGAGAGATTTGGTAGTTACATATCCTCTTTAACTTTTAATATTATGCTTTCTAATTTCATTTTCTTTGTTAATTCTGTACTCTCCTCCTATCATTCTTTAAAGTTCATTTCATAGTCCCCCACCCCTCCATATATACTCCTTATTTTCCCAATTTAGATTAAAAAAAAAATCCTTCCTTAAAATTTCTAAATATTTATATTTTGGAGTCTATCATAAATGGCATTTTTATTTCATTTTAAAAATTTTCATTGCCAATATATAGACATCAATAGATCTTTGAATACTCTCTTGGTATTCTGGCATTTTGCAGCATTGTTAAGTTCGTTTACTAGCTCTAATAGATAAATTTGTAAGTTCTTCATGGTCATCTATCATTAAAAACATATCCTCTGTGAATATAGTCAGTTTTTCTTCTTCCTCCCTGATCTTAATGCCTGTTATTCCTTTGTAATGTTTATTGCAATGGCTAGCATTCTCAGTACAATGGTAAGTAGAAGTGGTAAGAAGAGATACTGTCTTATTTCTCATAGTACAGTTGACCCTTGAACAACACGGGCTTGAACTGGCTAGGTCCATTTATATACAGATGCTTTTTAATAAATACAGTTTGATATTTTAAATGTATTTTCTCTTTCTTATAATTTTCTTAATAACATTTTTCTGTAGCTTACATTATTTTATGAATATAATATATACCACATATATAAAATATGTGTTAATTATTTATCCTATCAGTAAGGCTTCTGGTCAACAGTAGGCTATTAGTAGTTAAGTTCTGAGGAGTCAAAGTTATACATGGATTTTTGCCTGTGCAGGGCTGTCAGACACTTCACCACCACATTGTTCAAGGTGTAAGTACTCGATTTTCACTATTAGACTTACTAGCTGTGTTTTTTTCATTGATTCCCTTTACCAAGTTAAGGAACTTTACTTCTATTCCTGCCTTGCTAAGAATTTGTTTTATTTTTTTTTAAATCATGGTTCTTTTTTGGCAACAAGCTATTCTGTATTTATCAGAATAATATTTTTTTCTCCTTGAACTCCCTCATGTGGTAAACGCAGTTAAAGTAAATTTTCATAGGTAAAACCTACTTTTTATGACTAACATAAACTCTACTTGCTTATGGTATTATATTTATTATATACTGCTTGACTTTATTTGCAAATATTATATGAGGATATTTATTAAACTATGATATTTCTAATTCAGGAAATTCAGAAAAAAACTGTTTATGAGGCAAGTTGGATATGGGTAATTTTGGTCAAAGATCAAGTGTGAAAACTATATTATAGTCATAAGATATATCCCTGAATATAAAATATGACAATATCCTTTGTAATACAGGTAGAACTTGTAGGCTTTTAACTCTATTGGGACATTGTTTTAATTCTGTATTTTTGCTGTTAAATATAAGTTACATGAGTCTGCATTCTACATTTTAATAATAGATATTATATTTATATAAAGCTCATTTCTAATTAACGTCCAATTGAGCAAAGAGTTAGTGGTTTACATTGTGACACATTCATAAAATAGATACTACATAGTTATTCTAAAAAATTAGTTACAATACATTGGCTAATAAAAACAAAAATATATTTCAGAAATATTACTAAGGTACAAAAATAAATTTCAGTAGAATAGCTAAAACATTATGTTTCTTATAAAAATAAAGAAAATAAGATGATGGATAGATCATAAATAGATGTACCAGCTTTTGCATATATAAACAAACACCAGATATCTTTCCGACTAGTAACTACAGATATAATAGGAAAAGGAAATTTTTGCTTTTGATATGTACCTTTCTGGCTTAAGAAAACTATACTTATAATGAATTACTTAGAGAAATTGCTAAATAGTGTTATTATGGGATTTGAAATTAATAGTCATTGCTCTTTCTGTGTCTATGTGTATAATGTTTGTGTGGGGTGGGAGAAGGAAAAATGGAAATAAAATAATATACGAAGACAATTCCAGCTACATCATTTTATAGCTACAAATAAAATAAACAATAACTACTATCTTCTTCTACTTTGAACCAATCAGAACAGATGACATACATTGGTTCTTTGCCATTCAACCAATCAATATAGGATGTTAAATTATTTACAGTGCAAACATTTGTGTAAGAATGATCTTCATACTCTTATAAACTGTGGGGAGAACAAAAGGACACAAAAGCTGGGCTGAGAGCTATAGAATATACTCTTCTTCCTAGGAGTTATTACTGAATTATTGCATAGTTTCAGTGCAGATAACAGCATTGAAAAATATTTCTAATAAAAGAGTTTTATGTCACCCATAAAATGGCATTGATGCTGGCCACACTAATATTAATACCTCTAATTCCTAACTATATTTTCTAGTTTACACTGCTCTCTATATTAATAGATCAATATAAATTTTAATTATCTTTTTAAATTTCTTCATAAATTCCTAGTAAGAACAAATTGAAGTAGAAAAGAAACTAATTTTTGGTATTTGATTGCCCTAAATTGTTTCAGTACTTTTTCTAAGAAGGAGTTTCTTATTCCCATGAACTCAGAGAATACCTTTAGTTTATCCTTTATTTTCTGGTCTCAGAATACCAACCTAAATATCAAGGCAGTAGAGAAGTAAGTTTTCCATTCATAATAAATAGTATTTGTCTCTCTTGTTACACCTGCCTTTCAGACTTTTGCTTCAGGGAAAGTCATTTGGAAAGTTGTGTGTGATATGTGGAATCTTTCATTTGTGCCTTCATGATACACTCTGGGCACCTTTCTATTCCGTCATCTGCCCAGGAAACTGAGATATATAAATCACATCAATAGGGCCTTTGTCTCCAGGCTGGGCTCAAAAAATATTGAGCCCCATCAGAAACTGGAAGAAGAGAGAGTGAGGAATGAGGTCAGGGTTTTTTCCCTTTGACTGTCCCAGCATGTTTCCCTTGAGCGGCCTACCACCTTCCAACAAAGTGGAAGACCCTATCTAATGATCTCTCCTATCTCTGGCTCTAGCAATTATCCATCCCTCTGTCTCTTGGTCTTATTTAGTTGCATTTGATTACCTCCAAACTCAGTGGGGTAAAACAACCATTTGCTATATTCATAGATTCTATGGGTCAGCAATTTAGACAAAGCAGAGCAGGGTCAGGTTGTCTCTGTTTCTTGATGTTTGAGACCTCTGATGAAAATTAAAAGATGATATAACCGGGGCCTGGAATTGTCTGCAGACTTGAGCAAGTCTCATGACTGGTATTTAAAGCTGGCTAGCAGCTGGAACTTTAGCGATACGCTGGAGCACCTTAATGGGATATTCCAAATAGCTGAAACTTCCTTCTATCATGGTAACTGGATTCAAAATGTGTCTTGCTTGTGAGAGAGAAACACACATGCAGAGACAGTGACAGAGACAGAAACTAGACCAAAGTCCCATTGCTTTGTAGATTTAGCCTAAAAAGCTACACTAGGTTGTGCCCCAGAAATCTACATTGTAGTGTCACTTCCACCCCATTCTTCTACTGAGGCATCACAAGGTCTGCCCAGTTTTGAAAAGAGGGCAAATAAATCCTAACTCTTAATTGGGGAATGGCAAGATTCTGACAGTATACATAAGACCCCATACTGCTATGGACATAGTGAGAAAACCTAATTTACCACAAGCTTGGGCTAGTGTTTGTCTACTTGTCTACTACTAATCCAGAGTTTCTACATGACTCCTATTGGTCTCTAAATTTTTGTAATAAAGTCTCTTCGCTCATTCAGAGTGTTTTCTGTTTCTTGTTGGACACCTAAATAATAAAGTACACTATTAAAGTAGACTTTAAAGGAAAAAAGGAACTATTTTCAGCAAGGTGAGGTAGTCATAACATACATAGCAATCTATAATCTTTTGGTTATTAAGCTGAATTTTTTTGTTACCTAGAAATTAGGTAGAAGACAAGTACAACAAAAAAATACCTATTTCTCATTTAATCCATGGAATTCCTAAAGAACAAGTTAAAGAAACCTACTATTGTCTTTCTTTCAGTATGTTTTGCAACTTCTGGGTTATATGAAATATATAAAATAATGGACAAAATTATATGCATTTCTAGATGACATACCCAAATATCTTAAAAGCCTAATATCCAATTATAAAATATATACAAAAATTAAGTATAGAATATGTGTCTCTTTTCATAATGACCTTTAGAGAATATAAGTACCAAATATTACTTTTGTGCTAGACTGATTGCTGCAACAATCCCAGCCAATGGTCTCCTTATACACACATGTTTTGCAATGTGACTTTGCAGGTTCTCCCAAGAAGGAAATTAGCCAGAATCTCCACTATTTCTTCACTTCTTGAAAATGCCATGCCTGTGTAACTGACTTTTACCAAGAGAATATGGTGAAAACTGACATTAGCCAGTTTAATTCTAGGCATTGAGAAGTCATGTGTTTTCATTTCTTATCTTTGAATCCAACTTCCTTCCAGAAAACAGGCTAACCTCAAAAATAGTGAGAAAGTGCACCGCTGCTCACTGTTAGTAAACACCCAGAAACAGAGAAGACAAACCAACCGGCAGCTGATGGCAGATATATGAAATAGAGCCACTGATACCTAAAGGACAAACTGAACCTAACCTAAACTGTTGGCTTTCTGAATCATGAGTTGATAAAAGGTTTGTTCTTTTTTTAATCAGTTGAATATTGAGGTATTCTGTTGATCAGCATCAGTACTTAAGTGATGCACCATTCATAAATATTTCAAAAATAGATAATATTTAACAGGAAATATTTGTATTTTTAATACATATGTATATGTATAAACATCAGATATCTGTTATAATTTATATACTATAAAAATTTTATTGTATATAGTATGGTAAGCAGGAAATATTACATATGTATACTTTATATATAATTTTTATATCTATAGTATATAAAACAGGAAACATATAGCATGTGTGGGTGTACATACATATAAAGTGATAGTTGAAATAATGAAAGTAGTGCTCTGATTCTTGGAAAGGAAGATCATAAATATTTCAGTTGTTTTAAATTTATTATTTACTCGCACTTGCAATCAGAATCCTAAAAGGTAATTTTGCTGTTGTCTGTTTTGTTGTTGTTCTTTTCCTCTTTTGAAACAGTCATATTCCTTTGAACTCATGCCCAAGAATATCCATGAAATTTTTATTTTTATTTTTTATTATTTATTTTATTAATTTAATTTTATTTACTTATTTAGAGAGAGAGAGAGTGTAAGGCAGGGAGAGACAGAGAGAATGGGAGGGAGAGAATCCCAAGCAAATTCCACACTGTCAGTACAGAGCCCAATGTGGGCTTGATCCCACCAACCTTAAGATCATTACCAGAGCAGAAAGCAAGAGTCAGAAGCTCAACTGACTGAGCCAACCAGTGCCCCCATATTCTGTATTGTTTTAAGTTTTAGAGAGGTGGGGAAGAGGGACAGAGAAAGAGAGAATCTTAAGCAGGTTCCACCCTCAGTGTGGAACCCAACACAGGACTTGATCCCATGACCCCAGGGTCATGATCTGAGCTGAAAACACGAGTTGAACGCTTAACCGCTTGAGCCACCCAGGTACCCCTATTGATGAAATCTTTAAAAATGAAGAAAATAAAAATGAAAACTAGTGGGTTGGGTAATCCTGTACTAAATAGTAAAGCTTACTCTATAATCACTGTAACTTAAAAGATCAAACATCATGGAAAAATAAAAATACATCTGTAAAACACATTTAAACATCAATAAATAGATAATGCAAGCATATATGATTTAACAGAAATAGAATGTTCTTCAATGTAATGAGAAAAAGATAGTTTAATAACTGGAAGACCATATCTGTCAATTTCTCTGAGAAAAGGCAAAGAAAAAAACACCTTTTATCTAACTAACTCATGTTATATCCCAATGTAAACCTAGAGAGATTAATTAAAAGTTAAAATAAGGGATGCCTGGGTGGCTCAGTCAGTTAAGCTACTGACTCTTGATATCAGCTTAGGTCATAATCTTGTGGTGGTGAGATCAAGTCCTGGGTTGAGATGGAGCCTGCTTGGGATTCTCTCTCTCTACCCCTTCCCCACTTGTGTTTTCTCTTTTCTCTCTCAAAACAAAGGCATTAACCCTTTTTAAAAGTTAAAAAAAATAAAATGATAAATATTTATCCTTAAATAAAACAATAAAGACACCACAATCAAACATAAAATGATATATACATGAAGGTACATTTCACCTTCAGTTTTCAATAATACTGTTGCTGGACATAGGCTAATTTACTTCTATATCTAAAGTCTCTAATGAATGCCCAAGTTTTCAACATGAAATCTTTCACTGTGCTCAAATCTGGAAAATCTTCATTTTCCTGCATCAACTGTGAGAATTGCTTAGCTCATAATTTCCTAACTAGTACTTTTCTCACTAGTCATTGTTTACCTGTCCTCACAGAATCTAACGCTACTCATGCAGTTTAGGATTGTGCCAAGTATTTAATAGGCCCTCTATGTAAATTTATGCATATGTTTCTGAGATTAACTTCCTTTTCTCTGGCTGTCTGCCCTACAAATTCCACCCACCTCAATCTTGTCTCTTCAATTGATGAGAATACCAAGATCTCTTTAAGTCACCCTCCACACCGTCAAACCCAGGTAGAAAGCCTGCGTGTTCTCAGGGCCCTCCTCATATTTCCTCTGAGGGATCATGACACCATGCTCTACATTTTCCAAAATCATTTATTTGACATACTTTTTTTTTCAGTTTTCTAATTTGTTTTAGAAAGAGGGTTTTGGATAACAGGTTAGTGTATGCAAATAATATTCTTATATCTGTATAGATACCATATATCATGAAGTCAATAGATCAATAAGAGACTGCAAAAACTTTGCAATGTACATATCAAAAAAGAGCTCATATCCCTTATATATAAAGAACTCTTAAACCAAGCAAAAAAAAGCAATAAAGAATCTACTAGAAAGACAAATAAAATGCATGTTAGAAAATTCATAAATGGGAAAATACACATTGTTATAAGGATATGGAATATACTGTATTTTACTTGTGGTAAGGAAAAAAATGTAAAGATTGAAAAAAACTTTAAAAATTATATCAGAAAAAACATAAGTACTGGGGCACCTGGGTGGCTCAGCCAGTTAAGCATCTGACTTTGGCTCAGGTCATGATCTCACAGTTGATGTATTCGAGCCCCATGTTGGGCTCTGTGCTGACAGCTGAGAGCCTGGAGTCTGCTTCAGATTCTATGTCTCCCTCTCTCTCTCTCTCTCTCTCTCTGCCCCTGACGTGATCACACAGTCTCTCTTAAAAATGATAAATAAACATTAAAAAAAAACATAAGTATGAAATAAGAGTGAAAATATATTTTATGGTTTTGGGACCTAGGAAATAGACAATCACATATATAGCTGGTTGGAGGTATATTCCTATAACTTTTTTTATTAAGAATAATCTCACAGTATAAATTAACATTAAAGGTATATATCCTTTCAGTTAGTAGTGATAACTATGTGGGAATTTCTATTTTAGAAAAAGTTCCACCAACATGCAAAGATTTGTGTACAGTAATATTTATTCCAAGAGTTACTATCCTGGCAAAGATCTTGAAAAAAAAGTCCGAATTTATACTGTGTAGGCTATAGTTGAAGAGACTGTGATACATTTGACATAACAATTATCTGAATCTATTTAAATGAAGAAATATCCATTCATAATGCTAATTGAGAAAACCAGGTTCAAAGGAATGTGTAAACTATTACAAAATTATCCTTAATGTGCATAATTTGTGATATTTTGAAAGATTTGAAGGTTTCACAAAGTTGCTGATCTTCACTACACTAGGAGATTATTAATGGAAGTGTGGGTGATGGGGTATTAATTTTTCAAAATATACCTTTGCCTTGTTTCCCTAGTCACAATAAACTATTACTATAAAATTAAAATTGATATTATGTAAAATTGATTGTTAGAATGTTAAATTTATATGGAAATAAAAAATAAAATACCTGCATATGTATAACAAGGAAAAACCCAACTAAACCAACTAGTCATTGAAAATATCTTGCTATTATGAAGATAAATTCCTCCAAGATATTCTCTTTCTCAGTCTAGCATGTTAATTCCTCTAAAAACTTAACCAGAAGTTTTCTCTAAAGGTGTCAAATAAGAAGGCTCTCCGATTAGGTGGTACCAAAAAAATGACTCTATACCCAGTCTCTCTGGTTCTAATATCGACTCTAGCACTAGCTAATTAGTTCAACCTCAGAATTATTTGAATATTTGAATATAGCATTCCTAAGTCTCATGAATAAACACAAAAATTATAGAACAAAGAGAAGACAAAAATGAGAAGAATCTTGTCCTAACCTTTTAAAAAAATTCTGAATATGTCTGAAGCTGAATGAATAAAATCTTGTAAATTTACAATTATAGTGCTTTAGAAATTCAGTTTAAAAGTAAATTTACATGTTATAAAAATCTAATATTGGCATAATTAGTATTTAATTTTTTTTCTATTTCTCTAATTTGGCTAATATCTTTAGTAAACCTGCTCAATATATAGCCTGAAAGTTCATTATAGACATCTTTAGTTGATACGTAGATAGGAAAGCAAAGCAGGAAATGTTGAAAAGTAATTTGAAACTAGAAAGCATATGCAACATGAGCATAAATGCAAATAAGTTTAGGAATATAAAGCTAGACACTTCTCTTTCAACAGTCATACCATAAGCTACTTAACATGTAATATTGGAGGGTTAATAATATTTTGCTGTATAGCTTTACAGAAAAGATATAAAAATTGAAATTTGATAAATGTAATTCCTCTGCTCCTTCTACTGAGACTGTGCTGAGTGTTGATGACATCCAAGGACAGTTATGATTGCTTCACTGGAGCAGAGCTATCTACCTTAACCCCCATCTGAGAAATCTTTTATTAAAGAATGGCCCACTTATTATAAATCATCATTCCTGTTCATGCACTGTTAAGAAGGAAGAATGACAGTCCATTCAAAGTGATACAAAGCTCAGTGACTTCCTAAATCGCAATGAGACACCATAGGGTTCTTACAATGAACTCCAGCCAATTTTCTTGCACTCATCTTTATCATATAATAAACTGGGACTGGACTGGGTCATTATCGTACAGAAACATTTTTAAGTTGAGGTAAAACTGCATTAGTTAAAACATCTTTATATTTTCCAAGTTATTATGAAGATTTCACATAAGCATAAGAGAATGCAAGTTACTCTTTTCCAATATATTCTTTATTTATGAAGTTTATTTATTTTGAGAGATAGCATGCACACATATGTGTGCAAGCAGATGGAGAGAATCCCAAGCACAAAGCCAGACACAGGGATCAAAGCCATGCAGTATGCACTTTCTTGTTACCTTGTATGGATGTATTCTGGTGCACCTGTACATATGAAACATATGAATGAGTATTGATGAGCTGCCATAACCCTAAAGCAAGAAATAGAGATTTGTGCCCTCCTTAGATTTACTTTGTAGTATAAATCTGTAGTTCAAGAGAGAGAAGTGGACTAGAAATATGAACTTGGATACCACAAGCACATAGATGATACGTAAAGCCATGAGACTGCATGAGATCATAAGGGAAATGTGGTAATTTTCTTCTTCTTCTTTTTTTTTTTTTTCAAGAAAGAGTGTGTGCATGTGTGAGGCAGGGTCAGAAAGAGAGAGAATCTCAAGCGGGATGGAAGGCTTGATCCCACAACCATGAGTTCATGACCTGAGCTGAAATAAAGAGCCAGACGCTCAACCAACTGAACCACCCAGGTACCCAGGGTAAATTTTTTAGATAGAAAGTTTCAAGTACTAGAAGGAAGAAAGGAAGGAACTTTCAAGAAGCTTGACTGGAACAATGAATAGGAGGTACACTGAGGATATGTAGTTCTGGAATGAAAGATGTCAAACATCAGAGGTAAGGAGTAAATGAAGTTTATAATACTGAAATGATGTAGGGGTTGAAGATATTGGTAATGACAGTGTCATTTTCTGCTCAAATAGTTGGAAGTCAGTATCAGTGAAAGAGAAGAGCTAGAAAGATTCAGAGGCCAGGCTATCAGAAAGATCCTCTAACTTTATTTTTTTGATTACCAAGGAGTAAAGTGGGAAAACTCCTGAAATACAGGCCATGAATTAGGAGGTTTATTTATTGTGAAATGTGGCAGATGGCTGAGCTTTAATATATGACAACACAATGAGGGAAAGTGGTGTTATGGTGCAGTGATAAGTTTTAAAACTTGAATTTCTGGTTGGAGGGCAGTGGAAGGTTTGAGAAGTGACAAGGAAGAGATAGAACCACAAACTCTCTGCTTCTAAGCCCAGAGCCCTCAGGGTTGGGAGAGGGCCGCAGGGAAAGCGTTACCCACAATGGAGAGCTAATGTCACTTTAGAGTAAAATGGTGAAGGAATATTCAAAATAAAGGTGGATAACATAAGAGATTTTACCTGTTTATGTGGTGTAACTTCCAGAGAGCACAAAGGAAGCATTTGTGGCGTTGGCTAGAGATGAAAAAGAGGTCTTAGAGAATGTGCTGATGGTTATGGGCAGTTGGGCATATAGACAACTGGAAGTGATCTGGAAGTCCGCAGCTCTTGTGATAACTGATGTATTGAAACATAATGGCATTGGTCTTAGAGAATTCAAGGTACACAGGGATAGCAAGGCTCTGATTGGTTGGGATAGGCAAGGCAGCTGAAAATGAGATGCAGTGGTTCACTCATTCTTCTTCTTCTTTTTTTTTTTTAGTTTAAAAAAAGTTTTTAATGTTTATTTTTGAGAGAGAGAGAGAGAGAGAGAGAGAGAGAGAGAGAGAGAGAGAGAGAGAGAAAGCACGTGTGCGCGCAAGCAAGCAGGGGAGGGGCATAGAGAGGGGAAGACACAGAAAGCAAAGCAGGATCCAGGCTGTGAACTGCCAGCACAGAGCCCAATGAACTCATGAACTGTGACATCATGACCTGAACTGAAGTCTGGGGCTGAAAGGACTGAGCCACCAGGCGCCCCATTCATTGGGTCTTCCTAACCCCTAATCATGCACGACAAAAGGCATGGAGGGTATCTTATCTCAATCTCTTCACAAAGATTAGTCCTGATCCTTGTACATGATGGGTGCATTTATTCCAAATGTCCATTTTTTCACAATAACCCTTTTGATGAAATTTAGGACTTAGGGAGAAGAAAGACTTATTACAAGCACAGCTCTCACATGTCACTGTAGATGGAGAATAGATATCTTGAGGAGTAATAAAAAATACACTTTCCTTCTCTCAAATGACAAGATGTTTTCCCACCTATTAAGGTCCATTCCAGTTTTCTGAACACCAGAAGGGAACATATATAATTTCTCTTTACTCTGTAATTTGCATTTGTTACCAAATATCAACCTATGTGCCTGCTATCTTTCCCATTAGGTTATGAGCTCTGCATTCAAGGACCAGGGATAATCCTATTTCCATTTGTGTTGTAAATTACACACATAAAGAACATGAAATTAAAGAATCTATTATATTCTTTATATAGAACTATGCGAAAGCCAAGAGAGAGAGAGAGTGAGGACTCCAGGGTAAGGGCCTTTATTAAGGATCAAGGTAGAATACACAAGTAAAAGGCATGAGGGAATTTTATTGGTGCATTTGGATGTCCCTAGGTCACAATCATGGGAGGGCAAAGTGGGAAACTTTCAGCAGGGACCAGCCAGAATGCACTGGTATGCTAGTCACCTGGAGGAATGCCCATCGCCTGTTCTGGGGGGATCTTAAGGCATCAAGATCATATAAAAATTTAAAAACTTACAACATGCTATTATTTACCATAGGGTGTGGAATATAATTAGAGCCCAGGAAACATGAACAGCTTGTGGGTGACAGTAAAATTCTCTAGGTGATGCCAATACCACTTGCTTATGGCCATAGAGTGGCCAGTTCTAACATAGTAGATATATATAAAGACTATAAAGACTATGATCAATTACTATTAGGTTATAAAAAATCTATAGTTTTACTTCTGGGTTATCAATAGATTTTTTTTCCATGCAAGAGAGCCATTCTTTTTTACCTTAGAATTTTTTGTGATATTATTTTTTAAGTTTATTTAATTATTTTGAGAGAGAGAGAACACAAGTGAGGGAGAAAGAGAGAGAGAGAGAGAGAGAGAGAGAGAGAGAGAGAGAGAGAGAGAGAGAGAGAGATTCTTAGTTCCTAGGCAGGCTCCAAGCTGTCAGCGTAGAGCCCAATGTGGGGCTCAAACTTAATGAACATGAGATCAGGACCTGAGCCTAAAGCAAGAGTCGGAAGCCCAAATGATGGAGTCACCCAGATGCCCCTTCATGATACTATTTTTGATAAAACTTTGGATTTCATATTGTGCTTCAGGTGAAACTACATACTAGTCCATAGACACTGAATTAACAAGGCAAGTCACAACAACATATAAAGAAGAACAGAGTGTAAGTAATTAGAAATCATTTACAATAATGCTTATATTACAGGTACTAAATGTCCATTGTGATCAAGGGAAAGAGAATGTCAGAAGATCTCATCTGAGATAAATACATTTTTATCCCTACCTGACAGAACCCAAGACATCAGAAAGGGTAGATATGACAGGAGAGGTACAGAAGTACTTGGCACTTAGAACAATTATTTCAACAATCAATTTCTTGGACAATGAGTTCATTAGAATCACAATATTTATACTCATAAGGTCATTGACAGAAATCTATTTGTTGATTGTTACAATTGGCATTCTACTGTTAGGTGGAAAGTGTCTGGAAACACCATGTGGACTAGATTTTAGGAGCATTCTGAGGGTGTGTCTTGCTGAGAGTAAGGAATTAATTCTGGGATTTAAGAGTCCCGTGATATTTATGGCACAAATTAGAAGAGATGTCATGATTTTCTTAAAATGCAGTGTTCATGCCTTTTTTTCCCCAATTAATGTCTAGGATTCCTTCTTTTTTAAAAAATTTTTTTAATGTGTTTAACTTATTTTTGAGAGACAGAGAGAGACAGCTCGAGCAGGGGAGGGTCAGAGAGAGTGGGAGACACAGAATTCAAAGCAGGCTCCAGGGTCTGAGCTAGCTGTCAGCACAGAGCTTGACGTGGGACTTGAACCCATGAACCATGAGATCATGACCTGCGCCGAAGTCGGACGCTTAACCAACTAAGCCACCCAGGCACCCCAAGGATTCTTTCTGTAGATATACATTTACTTTAAACTTTCGCTTAGGGTTAATTTTAATCCAATCAAATAGACTGTAAAAAGAGAAAAGGCATCAACTTTTAGCTTATCTTAACATTTTAAGTAAATATTTAATTGTTGAAACACATGAAGCAGTGAGAATTTCACTCAAATGGAATCATAATATTGAAATTATACCTTTATAACTGTGTATTTAAACATTAGATATCTATTAGGACTGTAGGTTTTATAATTTAATTTCTCTCTCTCCCTCTGTGTGTCTCTGAGTCTTTTTCTCTTACACACACACTTACACAAACACACACACATTATTTAATAGATCACAAGGTTTCTAACCCTAGTCATTCCTTTTACTTGTCAAGCAACTTTTGCAAACCACTGGATTTAGATGTCCTTTTCTAGGAAAACTACAGAAAAAGTTGCTCACTTAAAATTTATATCATATAAGTATTGTCCCATGTATGTTTTTCTAGACATAAAACTATTTTTCACCATTATTAAAGTTATTTTAATAAACAAAATTAAGACATTTGTTAAATGTCTGCCATGCTGATATTGTTATTGATTTATCTAATCTCTTTCCTTGTAAGCAATTAATATAATAAAAAGTATTATAAGAATTACCAGTATGGAATTATAAGAATGAGAGGAGGAGAAGTGGATTATATTAAGGTATGGCCAAATTTGATTTTCTATGTTTGAAAGAAGAAAGAAGAGACATTTCTTCTCTTGCCCTTCATGTTTTTCTCCTTTCATACTCTACTAGGTTTGGCTACCATATCATCCAGCCTCTATTTTCCCATTGACTTCCCGCTGTTGTTTGTGATCTGTGCAAGTTGACTAGGAATGTTCTTTTGACAAAGACAAACTACCAACATCGCTTACCTAGAAAACTACTGTGGCATTTTAGTCAAATGAATAAAAAACAATTATTCTCCTACATGTACAAAAGAAAATACTATTCATATAATGATTCCATTCTACTTCTTCATTGCTGGACAGCTAGAAGTAACAGAAACTTTCTCATAATTAAGAGACTCTAGGAAATGGTTTTTATTGCTCTTAGAATCCTGTGCCTTTCAAGGAGGTGACTCTTTAGGTCCTAGAAATTACTATTAATTACAAAAATAATATTCCGTGGAGCTTATCATGTTACAACACTGTTTTAGGCATTTTATATTTATCATTTTATTTAATTTCTACCATATTTAGAAGTTTCCTTGTCTACTTTTAGCAATGTAGAAACTAAAAATATTATCTTTCACAAAAATGTCAAATGGTATAGGTATAATTTAAAAATAGGGGTGCCTGGGTGGTTCAGTCGGTTAAGCCTCCACTTTGGCTCAGGTCAGATCTCACATTCATGGCTTCCAGCCCCGTGTCAGGCTCTGTGCTGACAGCTAGCTCAGAGCCTGGAGCCTGCTTCCAGTTCTGTGTCTCCTTCTTTCTCTGCCCCTTACCCTCTCATCTCTGTTTCCCTCTGTACCAAAAATAAATAAAACATATAAAAAATTTTAAAAATAATCACATAGTTTTCACCTTATATAAATTATAAACTAAAATTATAACCTAAAATGACAACCAGTATTAATAAAAGATTGTTTTTTAAATTACTTCACCAAAAAATGGAAATTAATCTCTAAAATAATCACTTAGACTTTTAGTGGTAAAATTATTCTGTTAGATTAGCATTTTCCAAATGTCTGATATTATTAAAAAGATTTAATTCAGGTATTTGATAAGATAAAACTTATTATTATTTTGATCCAATGTGGTCAAAGTAATTTAAATGTTCTCTTGACACATTTCCTTATTTACTTTTAACTATTTTTGATAAAAATTCTATCACATCACATTCATTCTGAATGAGGGTTCACTGGAAATTCCTGATCTTTATAAATTATAAACAGTTGACTATACTTTTGGTTATAATGAAAACAACTTTCTATACATTGTAGTCTTTAAGTGATCCAATAATGGAACTACTTTTTTAAATAAACCTTTATTAAAAGCTTAAATTTACTATTACTGGTATTACAGCAGTTTTAACATTCAAAAGCTGATTGTTCAGGGCCTTAATAGAAGGTCCTATTGATAATTTTATTTGTATGTATTCCTTATTTTTAATGCTTATTTATTTTTGAGAGAGAGAGAGAGAGAGACAGAGACAGAGCGACAGCGAGTGCTCAGGAGAGGGGCAGAGAGAGGGAGAGAGAGAATGTACAATTCTGACAGCACAGAGCCTGATAGGAGGCTTGATCTCATGAACTGTGAAATCACAACCTGAGCCAAAATCAAGAGTCAGATGCTTAACCAACCACCCAGGCACTCCTTATTTTGTATATATTCTAATACTAGTTTCCTAGATATCAGAACTTAATGCTATTTTATGGATGTGCAGTTAGACCTAATTAAAGACATCATCCCCAAATAATTATACCAGTATACTGAATATTGCACATATAACTTCATAACTCCCAAAAAATATTATATATAGCTACAGTGTACATATTTTAAAATATCTTGAGAAAAAAGGAAATACTTATTCTATGATATATTTTATCTTATATTCACTAGGAATGGAAATTTTCTAATTTGCAGTGTCAAATACATTATGCCTCTGACATTTTTTACATGAGTGATTTAATTTTTAATATGTTCTAAAGTTGATTTATTTATTTTGACAGAGAGCATTGGTGAGAGGCACAGAGGGAGAGGGAGAAGGAGAAAGAGACGGTATCCTTAGCAGACTCCACCCCAGTGCAGAGCCTGACATGGGGTCTGAACTCACCAAATGTGAGATCATGATCTAATCTAAAACCAAGAGTTGGACTCCAAAGCGACTGAATCACGCTGGTGTCCTGAGTAAATAATTTTTGAATATTCTTCTTCTTAACCATTTGCTTTTTCGTACAGAAAAATCCATATATAGTACAAAAAATAACTGACATATGAAAAAAATTGAGGTACTGGATATACACAGGTAGGGGAAATTGAGGGAGGCATAATTCGTGATGCAATTAAAAACAAATTTCACATGCAGATGCTTAATTTAACAGATCTATAGTTTAAACTCTGGTAAAGACAGAAAATTTTCCATTTTCATAAATTGGGGAACACTAGCTGGGCAGTACAATAAGTAATGCTGGGTTCCAAAATGTTAATGCTGCTCTTAATAAGGTATTTGGTTTTGTTTTAAGCCACTACCATTCCCTTGATTTTTTGGAATTCCTGATTCTCTAGGCATCATGTTTAGACTCTGGATAAATGGTACTTGTTCCTGGAGCTAACCATCTAACCACACACTGGTACCAATTAGTTTAAAAAGCAAGACTTGAGAATACTTAGAAAAAGCTACTTTGTGGAACACATTAGTCAGATGTCTCAAGGGCTCTAGCAAATCAACACATTGCAGACCCTAAACTTACACAATATGTCAATAATATCTCAAAACAAAAGAAACCAATTGTCACAGAAATGCTTCTTTGTCCAGTAATTTGTGAATATCTCCAAGAGAAATTGCTTTATGTATTATTTATTGACAATTTCATTTGGCGTTTGTGTGTAGGTGTATTTCATTTCAACTTGACTCAAGTAGTACTCACTCTTTGTAAAACATCTTGTGGTAGAAAAGCTATTAGTATTGATCTATTAGAACTTTTATTTCTTTAAAATCTATTTTGTTGAGGTGCCTGGGTAGCTCAGTTGGTTAAGCATCCAACTAGGGCTCTGGTCATTATCTCTTGGTTTGTGAGTTTGAGCCCTGAATCAGGCTTTGTGTTGACAACTCAAAGCTTGGAGCGTGCTTTGGATTCTGTGTCTTCTCTTTCTCTCTCTGCTCTTCCCCTCTTCATGCTTGCATGCTCTCTCTCTCTCTCTATCTCTCTCAAAAATAAATAAACATTAAAAAAATTTTTTAAATCTATGTTGTCAATAAATATCAGATATTGAGATTGCTGCTTATTTCATTATATGCCTATTGCATAATGGAGGTATAGTAAATATTTTTACAGTCTTAGGAGAAGAATATACTATCCATAGTTGATTAGGTTATCAAATAACTCTGTTTTTATCCCTATGTTAATAATATCAATAAAGAATAAAAAGATGCCATAATAGGTGAAGCATAGCCTAAATGAATGAAGATTATCAGCATGAGAATTACAGTTTCATAAAAACCATGGAATCTTACATTTTCTAAATATCTGTTTAGCTTATAAAATTGTTGTCGTGTAAAGTTGTATTTTATTGGAGTCTCACGATTCATGCCCTTTTCTGAACTGTCTTTACAGCTTTAACACCTTCAGAATAATAAGGTTGGCTGGTTGTCAGAAAAAAACATTCAAAAAGAGTTTTGTGGTGAGGGCATGTAACTATAACTCACTGATTCTGTTAAAGTTCCAAATGTTCAAAGATTATTATCTATATAATATAAATCTATATACCTATTTTCCTGAGATTACAAAATAGGTCCACATAACCAAAAAGTCTTGTCATATCTTATGGTACTCATTATCCAGTACCTCAAAGGACTTCTAGGTTGTCTCACATTTGACAATGAATCATATGTCTAGTGTTTTCAGTTGCCACCAGGAAAGTTGGATCATCAGCAGAGAGACTTCTGAAACAAAACCCCATTACCAACTTTCAGATGGTTCAACCTCCCAGTCTCTATTTCTTCTAGTTACATCTTTTCTTTGGATGTTTTACTGAATACTGTGCGGAAACGATGGACATTACATAAGGAAGAGAATAGTCCATATCATCAGTTTTTGGGCTGCAGCCTTCATTTGCCATGGTCCACAAAACTGTTTTGGTGTAACCCTACTAGCTCAACTTACCAACTCCTGACAAAGTCATCTAGTGACATGCATCAATCTAAATGCAAACCTATCATAATTCCCCTAGGTCATAAGTCTTTTTCAATATTAGATTCTGGCAGGTCATCTCATAATAAAAAATTCCAGGCTAGTATACTAATTCAGCAAGAATTTTTGTTTATGCACACATTAAGTACCCTGAAAGTCACAGATGGAAGCAGATAAGAGTGGTTTCTAAGCCGTCACTGGCTGTGCAGAACCAAGATCCCCTTGCAGTTTTAGGCCCAGGGTTAACCTATCACCTGGCTCATCTCTTCACCTGGGAAGTATATTTAACCTCAGAAGATACATTTGCTGTAGCCATCTAACTTCAACTATGGGAATCCAATTTATCAGAAATATTTAAACAACTTGATGTTTTTGTATTGAAATTGGTCATATTTCTCAACCTTGTTGATGAAGTACAACCATTTGTTTTACTTTAGAGTTACTTAGTTTCAATATCAAATATTAGTCTGTTATATGTTAATCACTTCTTTAATACTTTTTAAAATTTTTGTTATTATTTCTAATGAGAGAGAGAGCGTGTGCATGAGTTGGGGAGGGGCAGAGAGAGATGGACTCAGAATCTGAAGCAGGCTCCAGGCCTGGACACAGAATAGAGCTGGGCACAGGGCTCAAACTTATTAGCTGTAATCATTTATCTTTTTTTTTTTAATAAAGAGAGTGCAAGCCGAGGAGGGGTAGAGTGAGAGGGAGACACAGAACCTGAAGCAAGGTCCAGGCTCTGAGCTGACAGCACAGAGCCCAATGTGGGGCTTGAACTCATGAACCTTGAGATTAGGACCTAAGCCAAAGTTGAATACTTTGCTGACTGAGCCACCCCAGCACCCCCATTTATCTTTAATATCAATACATAGTCTTACAGGTGTCTTTATAATTTATCTTTCTCTTCTTTAAATCATAGATTTTACCTGAGATCTTAAATGCTTTTATGTGATGAGTTGTGATCTAGCTTCTACCTTCCTTCCTCTATTCATTTGGGCTCCTTCACCAATCTACAGAAGCTGTTCTGGTTTGTCTCTTTGGGTTATTTTGCTTACATGACATTCTGAAGGCCATGGACCCTATTATTGAGGTCCTCTTACTCTATGGCCTACTCAGCTCAACCCTGGTCTCTTTCACTCTATGAGTGCTTTGGGGACTTCTGTATTTCACTCCAAAATATGCAGAAAATCTCTAATTCCATTTACATCACACCTAGGATTCACTCTTCAGTCCATATATCTAGACACCTTCTGCATCAGTAGTCTCAAAAATGCACTGAATGTCCCCAGATTATATCCCTAGACATTTTCAATGTCTCATTGAAAAAGAGAAACAAGTACCCCTGCATTAAAATGCCTTCCACATTTATTTGACTGCTTTTCTTTGCCTTTAAGCCTCATGTGACCAGCTCTAATATCATTCCAGTTATGAAGGAGAATGGCACAGAAAAAAATGGACTTATCTCTAGAACAACAATTCTTAGTCTTTCCTGTAGACCTTGAAAAGTAAAGTTTATAAAAAGGAATATGATCAGTGACCTGGCTCTTGATATTCTCCTTTTATTCCAAATTTCTTGGTTGGAAGTTGAATGTGTAGTTTGTTGTTAGTGACCTATTTGACTTACTGTTAACTTTAAGACAAAATTTCTTCAATGACAGTAATATCTACAAAATTCATTTAAAATAAAAAACTATGTAAGTCTTCAGTGTATTTACCACATCTAAAAAGGTAAAAAATTATTCTCTCTATAGCCCGAATATAAAATAAATGTTCAGGATTTTATATTTATATAAGATTAAATAAATAATAAATTGAGGAGCAGACAAATAATTCATGCAGAATAGCTCCATTATTCATACAGATATCTCACCACCTTTAAAGGTTGTGGGACAGGACTCCTTACCTCTTAAGTGTAGGCTGCACATAGTATTCAAAGAAAACAATGTGAAAAGAAAAAGAAAAAATATATATTTTCAGTGAGAAAACTTGACAAACACTTCAGTCAGCTGATCAAGGAAAATATCAATGGCATTAAGTCAAATTGATAGTATGTACCTTTGATATGCGATGAAAATGACAACTTATTCTGTAGTCTTAATCTCCAAAACACATAAGCCTTAATTATGAGAAAAGCAGCAAACAAACCCTAAGTGAAGGATATCATGCAAAGTACCTGACCCCCCCCAAAAAAATCCTCAAAATTATGGTCATCAAAAACGAATATATTTTGAAGAACAACTGAAGCAAGGGTGTTCAGGAGGGCTGTGAATAATGTGATCCATCAGAGAAATTTCAAGTCATTCAGCATAACAGCAACATATAATATGAAAAAAAAGTATAGTTTATACAAGTTTGGCACAGACCAAATGGTGATTTTTTTTTATATACCATGTCAAAAAGTTTTCATATAGAGCTTTTTCTCGTGGTGTTTAAGCTGCAATGTATGGATTAGAAAACATAAAAGGAGGAGCAGACCAAAACAAATTGATTAACAGATAATAAAGAAATGCAATGAAACTGGTTATCTGATTTTTCCCTTTCTTAAAATGTTTGTACATTAGTTTGAGTAAATATGTTTATCCCTTCATTATACAGTGCTCTGTAATGTTCTCAAATGGTATCTCCTATGAAGTCTGGACAAGGACTATCATGTTTTCCCCTTGTCTTACCTACTGCGTTGTTCACCATATAAAACTAAGCATACAATTAGTGTTTTTTTTTAATCAAGCTTTAAGGCAATACATTTCTACAAACATGTAAGCTAACTTTTTTTGTAATTTGTACTGTTTATCTGATATGAACAGTTTTTGCTATATTTAAATTACTCTGAAATGGAAATCAGTCTTTACTTCCAATATTAAAATTAAACCTAATGGTATAATACTTAACCTTTTGTTACTATTATAGTAAAATGACAAATAAATAGCAGAGCTTATACAGTAAACAAAACTTTCTGGTCCTTTTTACCCACACAACATGTACCAAAATCTTAGTATTATAAGGTTGCATATTATGGCTTATTGAACCAGGTTTCGAAGCAACTAGCTTGAGAAATTACAGTTGATTTGGGCTTACGGCATCATGTGTGCATACATTTTTAAATAGGTGGTAGACCACCACCAGTTTATGAGCAAGAGATCTTTGTTTTATTTTCAAGTTAGGCTATAGTTACATATCTGTCCCCAAAACATTTAATTTCTATATTAAAATAACACACTTAAAAGGGAAAAGGTTTAAACTAGATGATTTCTTGGTTCTCTTTTTAATATTTAATGATATGTTCATCATATAAGAAAATGAATCATTTTGGTCACTGTGATAAGAGGTTAGTGATCTATTAATATATTTTTGGCCAATTCTTAACATATATAATTTTAAAGCCACATTTAATTGATAGATTTACATCTTTATTGAGCTTTACCATGCTGGGTGAAATGTAAATATTAAGATTAAATTTCTGTCTGTACATGAATTCAATGGCAGTCTAATTGCCCAACTTGCTGCAAGTCCATTATCAATACACTTGACAAAGATAATTAGTTATTCCATGATGGAAAAAAATAAGTATATTAAATAAATCTAAGCTTTTATTTACCTTTTCTTTTTTTTAATACAAAATATTCTCCAAAGATTACTGGTTACCTCTTATAGAAGATCTAATGTTAACTGAAATGTAAATGTAGATTTTGTAAGAAAATATCAAAAGAGACTTATAAATAGCTATGAAAATAAAAGTTTCCTTAATTATAGAGAGAAGAGTGTGCACCAGAGATTTCATTTCATTAAAAACAAATTACACCTAATTTTCTTTCCAGGGTGGGTAAGATAAAGCAGTCACCCTAATTCTGGACATCTTTTGGATGGGAATATCTTTTGAAATAGAACTGCAGAACTGGTATGGGTTAATACTGATGTTTCAAAAACATACTAAAAAGTTGTATGTTCAAGAGAAGATCAGAATGAAGGAGAATGCTAAAACAGGCTCTCCCACCCTTTCCCTACCTGTTCCTAACAAGACAGCCTATGTACTACACAAAACCACCCGTCCTTGACTGTTCCAAACATCAAGCAAAAGAATGCAGAGAAAATATGAAGTCATGGAATTTATAAACTGATCAAAAACGAGCTCTGCATTAATCCTGTTGCCTCTAATTTTTAAACCAAATATGGAGCATTTTTCATCATCCTGAGTGTCTGTGTTTTCTGTCTACCCAGTTTCCATTTTATCCTTGATAAAAATGTATCCCACCATGGGGGAGCCATCCTCCCCAAACTGTCTAACGTTCCTTGCAGAACTGACACTGATTCTAACTCCAGCTTCAAGTGTGGGAACATGACTCAGTCCTAACTCAATAGCGCATTCTTATTGCCCTGATCATAGTAGGTCTATGAGCCAGTTTGGAACACCTACGGTCAGGCTCACCATTTCACGGAAACTTTTGGTAAAGCAAAATCTCTTTTCTTCAGGTTTTGCTAGAAAAGTAAAAGGTAGGTTGGAGTTATCAGAGCCAATATCCGTTCAGGAAGTGGTAATCATGTGCCTATGAGTGAAGAAAAGACACATAAAAATAGCCCACCTACATTTAAATTTCTCAATTAAAAAAAGAAAATAAACGCCCTTTTTAGTCACTTCATAAACTGGTTCTATCATTTTACAAATAAAATTTCCTTACTAGAATGCTCAGTACTGATACTTATAACCTCATGTTTCTGTCCTTATAGTATGTTGTCTTCATCTAATTGTTCTTATTTTGATTTTGTTAATTACGGTTAAATGGTAAAAATTTCCAAGGGCACTTAATGACACACTGTTACTGAGGAATACAAAAAGAACATCGACAAGTATTTGGCCACTGATATTCTCAAATATTTTTAAACTCATTTGGCCTAGAAAATTATAGTAAAACATTTATTAACCTACATAATTTTAAGAAAGGATTGTAAATATCTATTAATGACCAGCAAATAAGTTGGTTTGTTCATGGATTTATTTCATTGTACTTAATCTAATCCAAAATTTAACATTCTATTTGAAGATGTATTCTGAATTCAATTATTCATTTCTGAAATATATAATCTTGTTTAGTTAGATTTCACTCTTAGGTGGAAGAATACTACAGGGAAAAACCGCATATAGTCTATCTGGTGAAGTATTAATATAAGTACATGATGCCCAGAGAAAAAATTCCAACTGATTTTTCCCTTTTTGCAAAATAACACTTTTATTATAATGTAGCATAAGCTGAGCTACGGCTAATTATATAAAAACTTCCAGCTATAGAAAACCTTTATTTAACATTGAACCTGAAATAGTAACTGAATTCTGCCAAGACAGGATTTCACCCATATTTTAACTGCTGTAGCTTTTTCAGCCTCAAATAAAACACATCCTCTGCAACCCCCTTTATGGTCTCCTACTTGGGATAGAGAGAAACTGACACACTAATGGAAGAAATAGTTATTAGTCATTACCAAGTAGCCTGAAGCTAAAAAAGCCAGTGCTAGACAAATTCCTATTATCTATACTCTCCAAAAATAAGTGTGAAGGCAAAAGATTATGCATGCTATTCATTTCAAGGAGATTAAGGAAGCAAAGCTAAGGAAGTAGAAGTCCTTGATGCAGTTTCAAAAAGTCTTTGAATCATGTCAATAAGCTTAAAATACCAAGAGAAATGGAATATAAGTAAAGCATTAAGACAACCAGAAACCAAAAATGTATGTATTATCATAATATGCTTTCTTTACATACTGTTTCTTAGTCTCTGGTGCCCTATACCAGGAACACCCCAGTCCCTTGCTAAAAACCTAGGTTTATGGTGCACTATGGACCAAGGAACTCAGTATCTCTGGGAGGCGGAGGAATGTGAATTGCTATGCACCTCAAGGAAATTCTTACTCCACTGATTTAGAGTTTAGAGGTGACTGAGTCAGCTATTTTTTCCCAGGTTTGTACCAAATTCACTTTTAACTTCTAGGCAGCCCATACTTTCAAACCTGATGCTCATAATCAGTCTTTTAGAAACCATATTTGGTCTTTTGTACATCATCTGATGGAAGTTACAAGTTATTATATCATGAGGGGCGCCTGGGTGGTTCAGTCAGTTAAGTGTCCGACTCTTGAGTTTGGCTCCTGGTTTGTGGGGTTAAGCCCTGTGTTGAGCTCTGTGCTGATAGCATTGAGACCGCTTGGGATTCTCCCATCTCTCTGCCCCCCCCCCCCCCGCTCCTGCTCAGTCTATCTCTTTCTCAAAATAAATAAACTTTGTAAAAAGTTATTACATCATAATGCTGCCTATTAGCCAAGAAAGAGTTCTGTTCCAGTACTATCAACATCTTTGTCTTTTAGTGTTAAGGTACATTCAATATGTATTTGAATAGTTATTTGCATTTCTCCCTTATTAAGATAGAACAAAAATAAAAATTACTTGAGAGAAAATACTGTATTTGAAAAAAGATAAAGAATAATATGCATTCAAGAAAGAAATAGAAACATTTGGAATTTTATGCCAAAAAATAAAATCAGTGATGAAATGCATTCTAGAAATATATCTTTCATGTCTATATCTGACAGGCAGATGTATTTGGTGATTTCATAAAGCATTTGGTTCTTGGTATTGAAAACTCTTGATTTTTTTTTTACTTTTGGATATTTTATATTGTATTCTATATGCCTTTTTCCTCATAAACATATTACATAAGAACATGGGATGTCACATGCGTATTTAATATTGAGAATATTCACTCAGTTATTTGTCCACTCAATGGACATTTATTAAAAAGGTTTCTTAGATTTAGAAGTGATATATATTGTAGTAACAAACCAGAAAAAAGACACTATACACATAGAACTTGCATTCTGATCAGGATAATACCCTAAAAAAAGAACCGAGTATCTATCAGGTAATGATAGATACTCCATGTTGGGAAGAGGAAAACAACAGAAGCGGGCTCTGTAGAGGGTAGGCTACTCCATGCTGACTATCCTTGGACTGGAGAGCAGCAAGAAGGGAGGGAACGAATCATGTGACTACTGGAGACCGCACCATTCCAGGCGCAGCAAGGACAAAGCCTGGGAGAAGGAGGCCTTTGCATCATAACTGAGGAACTGAAGAATAGCAGGAAGGCCAGTGTGGTTAGAGTAGGATGAGTAAGAAGGATGAAAGAAATTAGAGAAGTGTAGGAAACCAGGTCACATAGCAGCTGACAATCCCATATAAGAACATTGATTGTTATAGAAAAAATAAGAAGCTGTCAGAAAAGTTAGAGCAGAGTGTTAATATCTTAAATTGGATATGCTCTTTTATTAAAGATTTTGGGGGGCGTCTTGGTGGTGGCTCAGTTGGTTATGGGTCCAACTTTGGCTCAGGTCATGATGTCACAGTCCTTGGGTTCAAGCCCCGTGTCGGGCTCTGTGCTGACAGGTCAGAGCCTGGAACCTGCTTCTGATTCTGTGTCTCCCTCTCTCTCTGTCCCTCCCCTGCTCAGGCTATGTCTCTGTCTCTCAAAAATAAAGTAAAAACATTAAAAAAAATTGAAGATTTCTGTGGAAACTGAGGGAACAGCCTGGAGATTGCAATGATGGAAGCAGAGAAGCCAGTTATTAGAGTATTGAAATAATCCAAACTAGAAATAATGATGGCTTACATGAGAGTGGTCACTGTGAAGATGCTGAGAAATGGTTGGATTCTAGATAATTTCTAAAATACTATTTGCAAAATTGCTGTTGAATCAGATGTGCAGTTAGAGAGAGGAAAAACATACCTTTCATATTTTTTTCTGTGTATTTCAAGGAAGGGAGCTGCCAATTATTGAGATGAGAAACACAGCGTAATAGGAGAAGTTTGGGGATGGGCGAGCATGCTACAAAGACGTGTTACCTATGAGAGGCCTATTCAACACCTAAGTGGTTACATGAATAGTTTTTCAAGAGAGAGACTGAGATAGAAGTATAACTTTATGATCACCATCAAACAAATCACATTTAAAAACAAACCTAAGGGTGACCCTTGGATGGGTGACCATGTAAGAAATTAATGAGGATAAAATATTCAAGAACTGATACAGCAACAATCTCTTGTTTCAAAATTTTACAGGATGAGGACAAACCCCATAGGAAGCAGAGAAGAAATAAATAGAAAACAAGAGTATTTTTTCTTAACAGTCAAAAACAAAGATGATGAGGAAACAGTCAAAAGTGATGCGGAGGATTCTCTATCTAACTAGAAAACTGTGGATGACATTAGGACACTGGACAAAGGAGAGGAGCGATCTGTAAAGTATCTATGAAGGACAAAACCAAATACCATGCAGCTATTCCTTGAGACTCATAACCTATTTCATTTGATGCACCAATACAACTAGTATAGACAGCAGTTATTAATAAAAACTGTTGAGAAGAAATAAGAGTTCCTTTGATAACGTTAAGTCACAATTTCTGTGACAAGAGAATGGACTGTAGTGTTTGAGTTAATATGTAAAGTTGCATTTTTGCACACTAGTATCCTTGGTTCTGTCCTATTTTATCTTCTCTTTTATTGATTTATTATACAAAGATTTAATAGGGTTATTTATTTGAATTTGCCTTTGGTAGTAGTTGAGATATGAAGCAGCAGTAAGGAAATACATACTGGTGTTTTAAAATGCAAGCTTTTGAGAATATACAACAATTAATTTATTTTAAAAGGTAGTTCCTGAAATTTTAATAATATTTGATTGCAAAATGTTAGTAACACCTGTGGGTTTTGATTAATAAACAGCCATAAGCTAACAAAGCCATATTAGATTTTATTATTCTATATGTATAGTGAATTGATTCCCTTATGTACTATAGGAGTAGTACATTTGGGTTCTAAAATCACTACAGTTGGAAAGCATCACTCCCATCCCTCTGAGTTTATTGATTATATTGCTTACAGTGGCAGAGATCTTCAAATATTATTTTATAAATTTAAATAGGATTTATCGACTTTCTAAGAATTTTACTTAGGATGATCAAATATCAGTGTTTTCCACAAAGGCATAAAGATTCCAAATGAGAAGACCAGGTGGGGTGTATTGACCCCAGCGTGGGCAAACTGTGCACTCATGTGTCTGCAAGCTGGCTTTCCTCAAGGGCATTCCAGTAAGTTTTGGCCTGAGCTCTGAAGAGGTATCTCCAGTTACTCCCTAACATTTCCAAATAAAATTTCTACCTTGAACCCAATACAAAAAACCTAAATTGATTCTATTCCTCCTTCCCAAATACTCTCTTTTTTGATAACCACCTCATATAATAAAATCACTAACATTCTGAGTCTTAGACTTAAAATTTCAGTATTATCATTGATTCTTCCATTTCCTGTTGGTACCCTACTATTTTCCCCAAAATTGCATCAGTTATTTCACACAGTTTACTATAAACTTTTTTCTAATAAAAAATTATATAATTTTAATAGCCTTTTATCTTATATAAAAAGTATTATGTGTTTATTATAGAGGACTTAGAATGCAGCTAAACCAAGAGATTAAATTAATACTTACTCATGACCTATAAACCAGAATTACCCATTTTGTTGCATACTAGTACAATATTTAATATTCATATTAAAGTATATAATCTATAAAATAAGAATCATTTTTATATTGCTTTAACCTGGCTTTCAATGTTCTAAAACATTTTCCATTGTATCCTTTACTCTTCCAAGGCAGTCTCTTCTTTTTTGTTTAGTTAAAAGGAACTACAATTTCTTTTTAAAATAGTATTTACTTAATTTAAAATTTGTCTTTATACCAGCAATATAATATTTCCATTATGTAAATGGATTGCAATTTCCTGAAACCATCCCTACTGATAAGCTTATGAATTATTATTGTTTTTATTACTATAAACAATATGTGTAAGATCACCATCTTAGCTAAATCTTTCCACTAGGATTTCCTAAAAAGATGAATTGATAGGCCTAAACATTTTTGTGGCATTTGAAATGCGCTTTGCAGAGACCTGCTTTGCTTTCCATCTTCTGTAGAGAGATTGCATGCTTTTCAGTATATTTGAGGCTTCCAATTACTTGGTTTCAACCAGTCTTATGGCCCACTGGAACTGTATTTACCCCCACAACAATTCAGTTATAATAAACCCATTTGATTCTTTTGATTCAACTGCATTTTTCTAACTCTCTTTTAAAACATGGCAGGGTTTCTGGTTTTTTTTTTTTAATTCTTATTTATTTTGAGAGATGGAGGGAGAGAGGGGGGAAGGGACAGAGAGAGAAGAGAGAGAGAATGCCAAGCAGGTTCTGTGTTGCTGGTGCAGTCTCACGTGAGGCTTGAACTCATGAACCATGAGATCATGATCTGAGCCAAAACCAAGTGTTGGTCACTTAACCAACTAAGACACTTAGGTGCCCCAACATGTCAGTGTTTCTGATACCATTGAAAGATACCTCTTCTGTGAAAGCTATCCAGGTCTCTGTTTTCATGGATAGCACTTTTACTCCCCTCTGTTAATTTTTTTGGATTTCATGTCTCTAATACACACTTTAGATGAACCTCCATGTAATAAGAGGCTTTGAGCCCTAATTTCACTCTTGGCATTATGCCTACTAAGTGGCCTATGGCAGAATGTGTTTCAGTCATGTTTGCATGTACCAAACTCCTTGCTCAAAAAAGCAATATATATCTGATGATTTGTATTATATTGTATAGCTCATATGATAAGTGTAGTTTCCACCTTGTTGAATATGGTTTAGGTGTTTCTGATATATGCAAAATATCATATCACTAAGAGTTTTTACATTTCTACAGAATAACATGAATTTTGATAGGAAGAGCCAAGTGGGATTATTAAGTCTTTCTGGCACATTTGAGGGTCTGTGCAATTCTACATCAGAGAGATGTCTAATAACACTTCCCAGAAAGCCTCTCTATTGAATTCTAAACATCTTAACTAAGCTTTGGGCCAATACATAAATTAATGAGATATTTAGTTATCAATCTTTGTTTCTTATTCATCTGTATGTCCTTAGCTCTAACATATTTTTTAAAAATGTTTATTTATTTATTTTAGTGATCTCTACACCAAATGTGGGGCTTGAACTTGTAATCCTGAGATTAAGAGGTAGATGCTCTACTGACTGAGCCAGCTAGGTAGCCCAGCTCTAACATGTTTTAAATGCTCAATAAATATAAATGGTTTGTTTCATAGAATTTTATACAGATATGCTAGTAATTTTATACTTCAGAATTCATTGAAATCATCAGAACTTTGAAAGTCTACAGTATTATCCTTGTGTATGCAATTAACTATAATTTATTTGGTATTCAAATCTTTCAAGATTTCATGGAATTGGCTTTGCCTATTATAAACATATTATACTATGATATAATAAACAGGGTACATTTTTTGTAAGAAAAAAGTATTTTAAAAAATGTTTGTTTAAATGTCTGTGAGATTTGCAGTCAGATCTAATACAGTGATTTCAGAAAAGTCAATATGAAATTATTATGGAATGTGAGACCAATTATCTGAACAGAGCTGGTTTACAACTTTTAATATGGTTTCTGACATGATGGTTTTCCCCATGTTTTTTTGTAAAATTGAAATTTTATTAAATACAATTTTCTCATTTGATAGGCTAAGTAGTCAGAAAGTAAATGCGAAACAGATACTCTCTACCATTTTATTTTTAATAAATTAAATTCTATATATTAATTTATTTTTAATAATTAAATAAATTCGATATGTGAATGGTCCATAGAAACTATGAGAAACATAGAATTATTTTTGTGATAAGTTAACATATTTATTTCTATAATTTTCTTTTCATAACTATCTGCAAACACTAGAATAAAAGAATTAAGGAAAATTTACCCTTTGTGCATATATTTTGTTTATTATCTTCTAAAACATAAGATAGTACTGCCAAGGGAAAATATGTTCGTGGTTGAAAAGAGCAGAAAGCAGAAGTATAATGCCTGGCCAAGGCTGTCGTGAAGAGTGGTGGTGTTTGGTCTCCTTTGATTCTTCTAGCTCAGTGATTCTCAACTGAGGTCAGCTTCATTGCCCAGAGGACAGTTGCCAATGTATGCAAACATATTTGGTTGTCGTACATAGAGGGTGCTACTGGCATCTACTGGGTAAAAGACCAGGGGTGCTGCTAAATATTCTATG
>NC_043705.1:74201748-74210253 GCF_006229205.1 Suricata suricatta | reverse complement strand
TCAGTTCAGGAAAAGTGGCTCAGACACAACAGCAGAGCATAAGCAACAAATAGGAAATTCTCCTGAAGTGCCAGGTTCTGGTGAATAGGGGACACTGCATTACAAGGTAATTTGGGACCTATTTTTCATAAAGTCATGATTTTTAAGACAGGAGATATAGATGACTTTCTTAACCCACAAAAACACACAGAGAGGCTGAACAAAATTAGTAGACAGAGAAATTTATCCCAAATAAAAGAACAGGATAAGGCCATGGCCAGAGATCTAAACAGAGAGAAGTAAAATGCCTGATAAAAAAATTTAAAGCAATTATCATAGGATGTTCAGTGAACTTGAGAAGAGAATGGAAGATACAAGTGAGATTCTTAACACAGATAGAGAGAGAAAGGACTCAGTAAACAAAATGAGAAATACAGCAGGATGGAAGGAACAGAGGAATGAATTGTGACCTAGAAGACAGAGTAATGTAAATAATAGACTTAGGGGTTCAGTAAGTCTATCAAGCATAATAAAATTGTATCATAGGAGTGCCAGAAGAATAAGAGAGAGAAAGAGGGCAGAATATTTATTTGAGAAAATAATAGCTGATAACTTTCCCAGTCTGGGGAAGGAAAGAGGTATCCAGATTTAAGAGGCACAGAGAACTGCCATCAAAACCAATAAAAGCAAAACAAAACAAGACCAACAAAAGCAGATCCATAACAAAACATAATGAAATTACATTGACAAAAATATGATAAAGGAAAAAATTTTAAAGGAGCAAAACAAAAGAAGACAGCAGAAACTTTGAAAGCCAAAAGGGAGTGGCATGATATATTCAAAGTGCTGAATGGGAAAAATCTGCAGCCAAGAATATTCTATCCATTAAGTCTATCACTTATAATAAAAGGAAAGACAAAGAGTTTCCCAGACAAACACAAACTAAAGCAACTCATGACATTAAACCAGCCCTGCAAGAAATATTAAAGGAAACACTGAATAGAAAGGAAAGACCAAAAGTGATAGTATAAAGAAAGAAAAACAAAGGCAGTAAAAATTAATATAGATGTAAAAAATCAGTCAAGGAATTCACAAAATAAGAGGATATAAAATATCCTAAAACATGGGAAAGAGAAGAGTAAAGAAAGGGTTCAAACCTGAATGTCCAGCAAAGTAATACATACTACTAGATGCAGAATAAGTTATATACAAACCTAATGGTATTATCTATTAAAAAACACTAACGTATATGCAAAGAATAAAGAGAAAGAATTTCAACTACATCAGAAAATAAAATTGGCAAAACGTGAAAGACAGACAAGATCAGAGAAAATCTTTAGAAACAACCACAAAAAATAATAAAATGACAATAACTACACATCTATCAATAATTACTTTGAATGTAAATGTATTGGACTAAACACTAATCAAAAGACATAGGGTGTCAGAATCTATGTTTTAAAAAGCCATCTATACGCTGCCTGCAAGAGATTCATTTTAGACCTAGACACCTATAGATTGAAAGTGTGGGGATGGAGAAATATCTATCATGCAAATGAATGTCAAAACAAAACTGAAGTAGCAATACTTATATTGAACAAAATAGACTTTAAAACAAGCCTGTAGGTGTACCTGCTTGGCTCAGTCAGTTAAGTATCCAACTTTGGCTAAGGTCATGATTTCGCAGTCTATGGGTTTGAGCCCCACTTTGTGCGCTATGCTGACAGCTCAGAACGTGGACCCTGGTTCGGATTCTGTGTCTCCCTCTCTCTTTACCTTTTCCCTGCTCATGCTCTGCCTCCTGTATCTCTCTCTCTCTCTCTCTCTCTCTCTCTCTCAAAAATAAACATAAAAACATTTTTTAAAGGCTGTACAAGAGGCAAAGAAGAATATGATATTATAATAAAGAGGACAATCCAACAAGACAGAACATTGTAAATATTTATGGCCCCAAGATGAAGTTACCCAAACACATAAAACAGTTAATAATAAACACAAAGGAACACATTGATAATAATACAGTAACAAAAGAGGACTTTAACATTCTACTTAGATCAATGAACAGATCAACTAAACAGAAAATTAGCAAGGAAATAATAGCTTTGAGTGAACACTGAGCCAGATGGACTTAACAGATATATTCAGAATATTTCATCCTAAAAAAAAGCAGAATACACATTCTTTTCTGGTACACACAGAACATTCTCCAGAATAGATTACATATTAGCCCACAGAACAAGCCTCAACAAATTCAACAAGATCGAAGCCATACCATGCATCTTTTCTGACCACAATGAAACTAGAAGTCAACCACAAGAAAAATCTAGAAAGACCACAAATACATGGACTACAGATAACATGCTACTGAGCAATGAATGGATTAACCATAAAATAACAAATAAAAAAGTAAATAGAAATAAATGAAAATGAAAATTCAACAATCCAAAACCTTTGGGATGCAGCCAAAGTGCTTCTAAGAGGGAAGTTCATAGCAATATAGGCCTCCATTAAAAAGCAATAAAAGTCTCAAATACACAACCTAGCCTTACACCTACAGAAGCTGGAAAAAAGCAACAACAAACAAAGTTTAAAACAAGCAGAAGGAAGAAAATAATAAATATTAGATAAGAAATAAATGATACAGAATCTAACAACAGTAACAACAACAAACACCAAAGAATAAATCAATAAAACCACAATCAATTAATAAAATGTATAAACCTCTGGCCAGACTTATCAGGAAAAAAAGAGAAGGAACTCAAATAAATAAAATCACAAATTAGAGGAAATTTAACAACCAACACCACAGATACACAAACAATTGTAACAAAATATTATGAAAAATTATGCCAACAAATTGGACAACCTAAATTAATGGATAAATTTCTAGAAACATAGAAACTATAAGAACAGGAAGAAATATGAAGAAATGAAACAGGAAGAAATACTGGGCATTTGAGTGGCTCACTTGATTAAGCTTCCAACTCTTGGTCTCACTTCAGGTCATGATCTCACGATTTGTGAGACTGAGCCAAGCATTGGGCTCTGTGCTGACAGTGCACAGATGCTCTCTTCCACTTTCTCTTCCCTTACCCTGCACTCTCTTTCAAAAGAAATAAATAACTTTTATGAAACTGAAACAGGGAGGCACCTGGGTGGCTCAGTCCGTTTAGCATCTTACTTCAGCTCAGGTCATGATCTCACTGGTGGGTTAGAGCCCCATGTCGGGCTCTGTGCTGACAGCTCAGAGCCTGGAGTCTGCTTCTGATTCTGTTTCCATCTCTCTCTGTCCCTACCCCACTTGTGCACTCTCTCAGACATAAACAAATATTTAAAAATAAAAAAGAAACTAAAACAGGAAGATATGAAAAATTTGCACAGATAACCAGCAAAGAAAATGAATAGCTAATTTAAATAATAATAATTTTTAAAAAAACCTCCAACAAACAAAAGGACAAGACCAGATGACTTCACAGGTAAATTCTACCAAACATTTAAATAAGAGTTAATATCTATTCTTCCTAAACTTTTCCAAAATATAGAAGAGGAAGAAAAACAACCAAATTCATTCTACAAGGCTAACATTACCCTGATATTAATACCAAATAAAACAGAACCAAAAAAGAGAACTGCAGACCAATATCTCTGATGAACATGAGTGCAGAAATCTTCAAAAAATACTAGCAAACTGAATTCAACCATACATTTTAAAAAGTCATCCACTACAATCAAATGGAATTTATTCCTGGGTTGTCAGGTAATTTGATATTCACAAATCACTCAACATGAAACATTACATCAAAAGAGACAGGATAAGAACCCTGTGATCATTTCAATAGATGCAGAAATAACATCTCACAAAGTACAGCATCCATTCATTAAAAACCCTCAACTGAGTAGGCTTTGAGTGAACTCATCTTATCAGAGTAAAGGCCATATATGAAAAAACCACAGCTGGCATCATACTTAATGGGGAAAAACAGATATTTACCCCTAAGGTCAGGAACAAGACAGGGATGTTCACTCTCAGCACTTCTATTAAATATAGTACTGGAAGTCTGAGCCACAGCAATCAGAAAAAAAAAGAAGTAAGAGGCAACCAAATCAGTAAGGAACAAGTAAAACTTTCCTATTTGCAGATAACATAATACTATTTATAGAAAGCCAGAAGATTCCACCAAACAAAAACTGCTAGAACCTATAAACAAAATCAGTAAAGTCACAGGATACAAAATCAATACAGAAATCTACTGCATTTCTATATACCACTAATGAAGCAGCAGAAAGAGAAAAAGGAAAATAACCTCATTTACAACTCCAACAAAAATGATAATATACCTAAGAATAAGCCTAACCAAAGAGGGTCAAGATCCATACTCTGAAAACTATAAAACACTGATGTAAGAAACAGAAGACAATACCAAAAAAATGCAAAGATATTCCATGCTCATGGATTAGAAGAACAAATATTGGTAAAATGTCTATACTACCCAAAGTGACCTTCATATTTAATGCAATCCCTGTCAAAATACCATCTGTATTTTCACAGAGCTAGAACAATCCTAAAATTTGTATGGAATCACTAAAGACCCTGAATAGCTAAAGTAACCTTGAAGGAGAAAAACAAGACTGGAGGCATCATAATTCCAGACTTCAAATTATATTATAAAGTTGTAGCAATCAAAACAGTAATATCCTGGCACAAAAATAGACACATAGATCAATAGAACACAATGGAAAACATAGAAATAAACCAGAACTATATGGTCAATTAATCTTCTAAAAAGCAGTAATGAACATCTAATGGGAAAATAACCATCTGTTCAACAAATGGTGTTAGGAAAACTGGATATAGCAACATGTAAAATAATTAAACTGGACACTGCCTTACAGCATACACAAAAATAAATTTCAAATGGAATAAAGAACTAAATGTGAGACAGGAAACTATCAAAATCCTAGAAAAAAACACAGGCTGTTAACTTCTTTGGCATCAGCTGAAGCACCCTTTTTTCCTAGATAGGTCTCCTGAGGCAAGAAAAATAAAAGCAAATGTAAACTATGGACACTAAGTCAAAATAAAAAGCATCTGCACAGCAAAGGAAACAATCAATAAAACTAAAAAGCAACCTACACAATGAAAGAAAATAGTTGCAAATGATTTATTTGGTCAAAGGTCAGTATCTAAAATCTACAAAGAACTTATAAAATTCAACACCCAGAAAGCAAATAATCCAATGAAAAATAGGTAGACCTTATGAGTAGACATTTCTCCAAATGGACAGCAGACACATGAAAAGATGTTCATCATCAATTACCATCAGGGAAATACAAATCAAATCTATAATCAATTACTACCTTATATTTGTCAGATAGACTAAAATTAACAACACAAGAAACAACAGTTTGCAGGAATGTCTAAGAAAAGGAAACCTCTTGCACTATTGGTGGAAACGCAAACTGATACAGCTCTTGTGGAAAACAGTATGGTGGTTCCTCACAAAGTTAAAAACAGTACTACCCTAAGATCCAGCAATCACACACTACTGGCTATTAACTCAAATAATACAAAAAAATTAATGTAAAACAATACACTCACCACCCTATTTATAGTAGCATTATTTATAATAGCCAAACAATGGAAGCAGCCCAAGTGTCTATCAACTGATGAATGGATAAAGAAGAGGTGGTATCTCTATCTATCTATCTATCTATCTATCTATCTATCTATCTATCTATCTATCTATTGGAACATTATTCAGCCATGAAAAGAATGAAATCTTGCCATTTGCAACAGCACAGATGGAGCTAGAGAGTATAATGCTAAGAGAAATAAATCAGTCACAGAAAGACAAATACCATATGACTTTAGTCATATACGGAATTTAAGAAACAAAACAAATGAGTAAAGTAAAACAGAGGAGATATATCAAGAAACATAATCTTAACTACAAAGAAAAAACTGATGGTTGCCAGAGCAGAGGTGGGTGGGAGAATGCAGGAAATAGGTGATGGAGATTAAGGAAGGCATTTGTGATGAGTACCTGGTAATGTATGGGATTGTTGAATCACTACACCATATATCTGAAACTCAAACAATACTGTATGTTAACTACCAGGAAATAAAAGAAAACGTTTAAAAAAGAAGACAGCTTATTGATGCCTCTTCTACAGTCATGGTTTACAAACATTCAAAGACAGCTCTTCCAGCCACACAAAACCTGAAGATAATTACCAATGAAGATATGAATTAATGCTTTTCCATTTCTTCTTACTCCTTTCATTTTTACCATATATTTACCAAATATTCTCTTTTACAGAAATTCCCGTGGAAGTCTTTAAAACCTGATTCCAGACTTCACCCTTGGGAATTTTGAGCTGCTCTTTTTATACTTGTCCTTTTGCCTTATTTTGTCTTCTTATTATTAAAAATGCTACATCAAAAACACAAGAAAAAAATGCTACATCATAAAATAAATGCTTTTATTTCTGTCACTAGAGATTTCTGGGTTTAAGTGGATCTAGAATGGAGAAGAAAAGAAAATAGCAATATAAAGTGGGTGCAAAACTCTATCCAAAGTTAAAATAGAAAAAAATTACCATATATTAAAATATACCAAAATACACCAAAGATATGGTCCCTCCTGCACTTGTTGCAAAGTGATTCAGCCATTTCTGCCTATGTTCTCCTATGAAGAAGTACTTTCTCCCAAATTTTGCTGCATGCATTCCTTTGAGAGAGTTTAAATGGAGCTGGAGAAATTTTAGCAGGATTCTTGCTACAGAGCTAGCAACAGGATCTGCATTTGTATTATTTTTGTTAGCTTTAATATTTTAATTTTTAAAAATATATCATTTTCTTGGACAGGTCCTGTTAGTCAACATATATCCTACCAAATATATATAGGCATATAAACATCACCTCAGTCAAGATAAAGAACATTTTAAAGACCTAAATGTAAGACTGGAAATCACTAAAATCCTAGAGGACAAGACCCATAGCAACCTCAGCAGCAGCAATTTCTTACTAGACACGTCTCCAGAAGCAAGGGAAATAAAAGCAAAAATGAACTATTAGGACTTCATCAAGATAAAAAGTTTCTGCACATCAAAGGAAACAACAAAACTAAAAAACAGTCTATGAAAAGGGAGAAGATATTTGCTAATGACATATCTGATAAAGGATTAGCATCCAAAATCTATAAAGAACTTATCAAATTCAGCACCCAAAAAATTAACAATCCAGTTAAGAAACGGGCAGCAGATATGAATAGACAGTTTTTCAAAAATGTCATCCAGATGGCTATCAGACACATGAAAATATGTCAGTATCACTCATCATCAGGGAAATACAAATCAAAACAACAATGAGATACCATCTCACACCAGTCAGAATGGCTAAACATAACAACACAAGAAACATCAGGTGTGGGTGAGGATGTGGAGAAAGAAGAACCTTCTTACACAGTTGGTGGGAATGCAAACTGGTGCAGCCACTCTGGAGGTTGCTCTCAAAGTTAAAAATATAACTACCCTATGACCCAGCAATTGCACTACTAGGTATTTACCCAAAGGATACACAAATACAGATTCAAAGGGGCACATGTACTTCAATGTTTATAGCAGCATTATCAACAATAGCTAAATTATGGAAAGAGCCTAAATGTCCATCATATACAATAGACTATTACTCAGCCATCAAAAAGAATGAAAGCTTGCCATTTGCAATACGTGGATAGGGCTCGAGTATATTACACTAAGGGAAATAAGTTACTCAGAGAAAGACAAACACCATATGTTTCACTCATATACAGAATTTAAGGAACAAAATAGATAAACATATGGGAGGGGAAAAAAGAGAAAGGGACCAAACCATAAGAGACTCTTAGAGCCAGAGAACAAACTGAGGTTTGATGGAAGGAGGCAGATGGGGGATGGGCGATGTGGGTGATGGATATTAAGTAGAGTCTAAGGACAAGCATTGTGTGTTGTGTGTAAGTGATGAATCACTGGATTCTACTCCTAAAATCACTATTGCAAGTAGTTTAACTAACTAGAATTTAAATAAAAATTTGAAAAGAAAAAAAGAGACCATTTCTGTCACCCCCAAATCAATAATCTGCATTCAAATAAATGAAATCAAACCATATTAGTATTTTGTGTCTGGTTTCTTTCATACATGATTATTTTTTATAGGTTCATCCGTTTTGTTGAATGAATCTGGTGTTCATTTCTTTTACTGCTTTTTATCCACTAGATAGGCACACCACCAATCTGTTTATGTATTCACCAGGTAATGAACTTTTAAGGTCTTTTTCTTTATTAGCAATTACATTTAAGGTTGTTATAAACTTTTGAGTCATTGTCATATGATGTAATTTTCATTTCAGCAATGTCAACAATAGCCAAAACATGGAAAAAGCCTAAATGCCCATCACCTGATGAGTGGATCAAGAAGATGTGGTATATATACACAATGGAGTACTACATGGCAATGAGAAAGAATGAAATATGGCCATTTGTAGG
>NC_043705.1:74182351-74201648 GCF_006229205.1 Suricata suricatta | reverse complement strand
AAATAAATAAATAAATAAATAAATACCAAAAAAAAGGCATTGTTGAGTTGTATGATTAAGTGTATGTGTAAATTTGTAAACATCTTCCAAAATGTTACATAATCGATTTTATGTTCATGATTGTACATAGTCTATGTACATAGGGTTTATTTTATTCCCATATGGACATGAGAACATTGTACATTGAAAATATTGCCCTTTCCATTGAGTTACCCTGGCATGGTTGCCATATATTGGATTCTCTAATCTATCTACTGATCTATATGTTTATCATAACTTTTTTTAAATGTAACAAGAATGAGTCTTAAAATTATATTGTGAGTCATCAATTAGTCCATTTCTAAAATTGTTTTGGCCATTCTAGAGCCTTGACACTGTCATATAAATCACTGAATCTGCTTGTAAATTTCTATGAAACAATTTAGGGATTTGTGAGTGGGATTTTATTAAATCTATAAAACAAGGTGGATGGAATTGATATCTTAGCAACATTGGGTCTTCTGATCCATGAATATAGTATATATTGTCATTCATTTAGGTCTTATAATTTTTATGAAAAACCAACGCTTTCATAGCTTTAGGTGTACAGACTTATACACATTTTATAAAAGGTATCCCTAAGAGTTTCATATTTTGATACTATTCTACACAGTATTTTAAATTTTAAATTGTCAGGTTTTGATTCTTTACACAGATCTTATTGCCATTGTGATTTCTCTATTGGATTTTTAAAAACTTATTTGTATGGCTTTGTTTTCCCATTGGAAAGTAAGATTTGTCACAAGTACTTTTGTATCTTGATCACTACTATCTTTTCTGTCCTATAAAAGTACTGGTGGACAGTAACTTCTCAGTAATTATTTGTTCTTAAATAGATGTACTATATAAGTGAGCTTGGAAAATTTGTTTAACCTCTCTAGGTCTGTGTTTCCTTATATGTATGTGTATAAACATTTATATATAGTGTGTAAATATAAATATCTATATAAATATAGACATATATGTAGAAGAAATTAATCAATAGTACTTACCAGCCCTGAGATTACAACTTACTAGGTTATTCTACAAATAACAGACTCCAATTAATTTCTTAAATATATGAAAAGTAAAGACTCTTAATTTTAATTATTTTTTTCAACTATAAATTTGGGACTGGTTCTCTGGGATCCTTTGATTTGTTTTGTTTTGTCTTGTCTTGTCTTCTTTTTTCGAGAATCCCAAGCAGCCTCTGCACTGTCAATGCAGAGTCCAATGTGGAGCTCAAACTCACGAACTACGAGATGATGATCTGAGCTGAGAGTCAGATATTAAACCAACTGAGGCACTCAGTCACTCCTGGGACTCTTGATTCTGAGATCAGTGTTCTTGCCAATTTTTCATTTTATAAAGATGCTTCATTTTTCTTTTAGAAATCATGTGAGCAGTCATTTCTGAAAGATAGGCCTTGGACAGCTTTGCCTGCTCACCTCAGTGATTAAGGCCTATCTGTTAACAGGGGCATCTGGGTGGCTCAGTCAGTTAAGTGTCCAACTCTTGATCTCAGCTCAGGTCATGATCTCACAGTTCGTGGGTTCTATCCTTACATCAGGCTCTGTGCTGACAGCATGGAGCCTACTTGGAATTCTCTCTCTCTCTTGCTCTCGCTCTGCCCTTCCCTTGCTCACATCTCTCTCACAAATAAATAAACATTTTTTAAAAAGACATATTTGGGGGCACCTGGGTGGCTCAGTTGGTTAAGCCTCTGACTTCGGCTCAGGTCATGATCTCACGTTCGTGGGTTCGAGCCCCGCGTCAGGCTCTGTGCTAACAGCTAGCTCAGAGCCTGGAGCCTGCTTCCGGTTCTGTGTCTCCTTCTCTCTCTGCCCCTCCCCCTCTCATGCTCTGTCTCTCTCTGTATCAAAAATAAATAAAATATTAAAAAAAAAGACGTATTTGTTAACCATACAACTTCAAGTACTCAGCTTTCATGCCTCTTCTTTTACATGTGGGAGATTGGTATGAGAGAACACCAGGTAACACAGATTTAAAAGCAAATCTTTGTATATTTATTTTCAAAACGTCCTGGAGACTGGGCCCCTATGAGGTACTAAACAAAAGTGGTTTGGGTTTAATTACAGCTAGAAAACTCTCAAACACAAATATAAAATGGTTTCACTCTTTTAGCAATGAGCTTCAATGTCATTCTCAGCCATGCCCTGAGTCAAAGGATTGGGCAGCTCAAGTACAAAAACATGGTGCCAAATTGCATTTCCCTGTCTTCATAATAAAGTATTATGAATGTTCTAAACATTTTGTTTCCTTGGTTTTGTCCTCAAAGTGCTGGGGTAAGGGAAGGGATATTATCTATTGGGCCCAAGTTCCTGGTCTATTTTGCTTTCTTTACTGTCACTCTAGTGCCCTGTGATGAGAGATGCTTGAGTAGCAAGGTACACGGCCAGGTGCCACACACTCCTCCACAATCCAGCAGTAGGTAGCCCACTACCTACTTTGTCCTTGAGATTTTACCAATACAACAATTATACTAGGAACTCCTGCTTCCTCCTCAGCTCAGAGAAACACTCTTGATTCTTATCTCAACAAATCTGTACCTTTTTCAGGGTACCAAGCCTTAAATATTTTTATCACATTTCCCTAATAACACTCCATCCTAGATATTACCCTATCACTATTCACCAACCACTGTCCTTATCTTATGTCAGAGTGACCCCATAAATACCTTTTCAGTACCAAATATTATGCTATCACTCTGATAAATGCCACTGATATAAAAGGCCAACTAAGATAGAACTTCTTCCACTAAGGAGCACATACTAAAATAGGACAGATGATTTCAATATAAAGGGGAAGGGATAATGTAGAGCTCACATTAGACTCATCTATGAAGCCTTTAAAATTACCATAACCAAGTCTTCATCCAGGATCGGTTAAATGTACGTCTCTGGGGATGAACAGAAGCATCAAAAGATGATTCTAATTTGCAGCCTTTAATTGAGAACCACTGAGGGTTGGGCATATCAAGTTGCTTGTTAGCCTAAGATTTGATAAAGTTTTGTGCAGAAGGGTACTTGAGCTAACACCTGAGGGAAGAATGAGAAAGAGTCAACTTGATCATGGGGCAGATGACTCCAGGCATAGAAGATAACATGACAGAGGCATGATCCATAAATCTACTGGTTTATCTGAAATGTCGACAATTTTTTAAAATATAAGTTTTGCAAATAACTCCTGCTTTCTTCTCATTTTTACAGTCTGGTTCTCTAGATATTAACAAATAGAAAGGCAAGAGAGAGTTGTTAGAATGATGTGGCATAGTGTTCAAGGTATACTATGAAAACTGACTTACTGCACAGACTTGAACACACCACAAATATTTCTCAAAAATAATTTGATCCTTCAAATAGAGCTACAAAACCATCCTACTCTATTGCACTTTCTGTAAGTGTACAGAGAAATATAACTGTTAATTAGATATTATTTTACAGGGCCGAAAGGAAAAGAAATAATCATACATTTACTCCATGTATGTCTGGGAAACGCAAACTTGGGCTTTTAATATAATTTTCTGTTTATAAACATGGATGGCTGGTTAATATCCCAGTAAGGCTGAGTTTTGTTTTTGTTTTTCCTGTGAGGAACAGAGAACGTATTTAAGTGAAACCTCTTGTTTCCTTTTGCACTTAGTTTGATGTAACTAGATTTCAACAGGGGGGAAAAAAGGCTTTCTTTTCTTTTCAGAAAGAATAAATCATGAGTGATTTATGAATAAAATTCCTCAGAATAAATACCTTCATGTGTATAGAACTCTGCATATGTCATAAAGCTAAGATTTTACATATTATTATAGAGTATTAATAATGATTCAAATTTTTCATGTGCCTCTTTCTAAATGAGTTTTTAAGCATTGAGAACAAACAGTATTTCAGTAAGTGACAAAACTTCTACCTACTCATTTTGCAAACCAAATCCTGACTATATTCCATAACTGCAAGTGGGCTCCGTAAAAAGAAATGTTTTCTTTTGTTTATGTGGAGGTTGAGTTTGAAAGGGTGTGAAGTATCAGAAATGTAAATGAAACCACTAGATGGTGCCCTGTATCCTGAACATATGAGAAATGGCAGCAACTTTAGGAGAATGACAATTTTGAACCTAGTGTTACCATGGCGACTTGCTTGGCTTGTTCTAGCTTTTCCCTAGGCCACTTTTCCTCTGTTCTTTCTAAATACATGGATTTACTCTTTTATGGACATGGTTATAGATTGTGCCACTGGAAAAAGAAGTCAGAAATGTACTGACTACCTTTAGAATCACTGCTATGTGTAATGCCCTATGCTAGCAGCTTCTAAGAGGGACTGAAAGGAAGCTTAAGCCATTCTGTCATAACAGAATTTACAATCTAGGTTAAACATAATAGGAGAAGATTTTAAGAAAAAATCTAAACTAGAAATAGCAGGAAGTGTTTGATTGTATATTAAATAGGGAGCCGCTCTTGAGAAGTATGGTCGGATATACAGGGCTCTCTGTGTGTCATGAATTACAGGACATGGCTCTTTATTCTATTTGTGTCATCAATTTGCTGTGTTCTTTGAGTTTTTTTTTTAATCTCCTCTTGTCAGTTTTCTCAAATATGTGGACTGGACAAAGAAATCTCTAAAATCCTGCTCAATTCTCATCTGATATAATTATTCTGACATGAATGATAGCAAAGCCGCACTAGTCACAAAAAGTACATACTTGTGTCTGTACATGTACTCCACATTTGAAAACATAAAATTGTGAAGAATAAACAGTATCTGGAAAGGGGAAAAAAAGAAGGTGGTCAAATCTATTCCTCTGATGTGGACGGGAGCTCATTTGCACCTGCTCTATATCTGAAATTCTAAGTGTTTCAGCGGTTTGCATGCAAAGTACACTAAGAAACAGGAAAAAATGTGACAGATCTCTTACACTATAAATGAGCTTATAAACCTGAGTTATACTAACAAATTATTTAAGTAAAAAATGATACTTATAAGCTAAAACAGAAGAGAAAAATCCCGAAATCTAATTATAGTATGTACCACATTTAAGAAAATGCATGAGGCACCTGGGTGGCTCAGTTGGTTAAGTGTCAGACTCGATTTTGGTTCAGGTCATGATCGCATGGTTGGTGAGGTGGAGCCCCATGAAGGGCTCCGTGCACTGACAGTGAGGAACCCGATTAGGATTTTCTCTCCCCTCTCTCCGTGCTGCTCTGCCCACTTGCACGTTCTCCCTCTCTCTCAAGATAAATATACATTTAAAAATTATATTAAAAAAGCATAGCTCGTTTTCTCAATGTAGTGTATCAAAATCAACTGTATGTGTTAGAACTAAAGATTCCTGGCCTCCACATGCAACCTTGTGATAATCTGCAATTTTTTTAGTTTGAATATCTTCACACTCTCATCTTTCAGTGAAAGAATGAATGGATTGAGTAAATGAGGGAGCAGTGAATGAGTATATATAAACAATTTATATCTGCTACTAAAAATGAAGGTGATTTCATGATGAATCAGCAGAACGAAGTAGAGTCTGCATGCTTCTTCACAAAGAAACATGACTGCCCATGGCTGGGTTTGTTTGACTCTTTAATCTCAATTCTTAAACCTTCAGAGATCCCTCATTAACCACCTTATCTTAAGCAACTCACTCTATGTCTCCTATCTCCCTGCTCATTTCTGTCTCACTAACATATGTGTTTCCTTACACATTGCTTTCCTCTCCCCATTATGGGGTGGGGTCCTAGAGAGTAACACTCAGTGATTTCCCTTGTGTTTTGCAGTCAGTCATTTGTGAGGCTGAAGCTGGAACAGAGAGAGTCTGTTTTCCAGGTAAAAATTAAGTTCTTCTACAAACTGTCCCTGCAAAATGGACTTGGACAGTATATTATTACTGGGAAACAAATAGCCATTTTGTAACCATAAATATCAAATTAAATGATAATGATTTTAATGATTTATCCATAGAGATTTTTTGGGAATCTGCATTTAAAAAATGTAAAGTATAAAAATGTACAGTAAATAACACACTACAAATTAAACACTGAATATTTTTATCTTCTCAGAAACTTCCCCAAGAGCCCTTTTCCAGTCAGTACCCACTCAGAGGTAACTATCACTGACTTCTATAACTATAAATTAATTTGTACTGATTTTGTACTTCTTACAAATCAAATCATAAATATGTACTTTTTTGAGTATAGCTTCTTTAGTTGAAGACAATGCTTTTGAGATTCATCAAAATTGCTTTGTGTATCTGCATTCCATCCTTTTTTATGGTTAACTAATATTTCATCTTATATATATATGCCATTTTCATGTATATATTCTAGATTTATATACTTGTGTATTTCTAGTTTGAGACTACTTTGAATAAAGATGCTATGAAGCCTTCTTGTACATGCTTTCCTTTTATCTGAATGATTTTGATATTTTCTTTACATACTTGCTGTGTAGTCATATATATTAGACTGTTGACAATGTTACATTTTTCACTTCAACTCTGTCCTTCTCCATACTTTATCTCTTTGTGTATTAGTCTGGGCCTGCTTACCTGTCTTAGAAATTACTAATCACGCTTTTTGTTCAGTCCAGGCCACTATTGCATCTATCTATTGAATTCTTAATTTCATATATTGCATTCTGTAGTTCTAAAATTTCCATTTGTTTCTTTTTATGTGAGAGTTATGTTCTCCTTTAAATGTTTCCATCTTTAACATATTATTCATAGTCATTTTGAGGACCTCAACTATTAACTCCAAATCTAGACCATCTCTGGGTCTGCCTTTCTTGCCAATTTTGTCTCTTATCAGTTGGTTTAACTGCTTGTTTCCAGGTCTCAAAGTTTTATATCATATATTCCCTCTTATAAATAACTAGATACTGGAGTTCTAGATGATCATATTGTTCCTTAGCAATGTTAAGATTTATTTTAATTTGTTCTAAAATTACTGTTAGTTCATCTTGATTCTGTCCTTGCCTTGGATTTAGATCTTGCTAAAGTGGCTCCAAATGACCTTTGTTCTTATTTCTGGTGTGTGGCCATCATGCTCAGGGTGCTGAACTATGCTTAAGCCATGACTCTTTGGAGGTTCACCTGAAAGCCAGTAGTGTCCACAAAGCTTTCTCTACTTTGGTTGAGTTGGAACTTCAGTAACATCTCAACACACTGAGATATTTCTCTGTGTTCGGCCACTCAGTACTGTTCTCTGCTAGGCATTCTAGAACAAGCTTTCCATATAAGAAGTCTAGAAGTTGGCCCATACCCATGGTAAGCTTTTATCTAGATTTTTGGCATTCTTTCTCTGTATCTTTCTCCTTCGTAGAATTCTGACCCCAAATCCCAGTAACTTTGGTAACTCATGCAGAAATCTGTGTCCTGATTGAATTCTATTTTCCTGACTTATGGTTTGGAAAATTTCCTTAAAGAGACAGCAAAAGAGACTGAATGCCTCCTTGCATTATGTACTTAAAAAGATGCTTAAAAAGAACTGTTAAGTATATTTTTTCCAGATTTTGCAATTTTTTTTATAAACGCAGAAGAGTAAATTTAGTATTAACAGTCCATCAGGACTAGAACTAGATGTTCTCTAAGAGATTCTAATTTGTAAGTTTTAAGCCACAGAGAATCTATTATGCTTGATTTTTAAAATTATTTCTTCATTAATTTTTGAGCAAATATAAATGTAGCACCTATTATTTGAAAGAACTAAGCACTGAGGACACAGAAGTATAAAAACAAATATGGATCATGCATTCATGGAGCTTGGAAAGGAAAATATTCATTAAATAATTACATATGTGGAAGAAAAATTAATCCAAATCTTATAAATGGAACAAAATTAGAAACAGAAGTTTCTTGGAGAATGCATAATACACAGGCTCCCCAAATTAGTATGTCATAAAATAAATATTGTGCATGTATCTATAGTATTTTGGGCTGCAGTCACTTAACTAGAAGTGAGGGCAACATGTTTCTTGCATCTATGAGTATTTATTTTTAAATTTCAATCTTGGCAATGTGAATACCAACATATTAGCACAAAGAGAACTACCTGCCTAAAATGTTATGGTTCTGCAAACTACAAATTCAACTTCACCCATTTGAAGGAAGTAAAGGGGCACCTGGGTGGCTCAGTCAGTTAAGCATCTGATTTCGGCTCAGTTTGTGGGTTCAAGCCCCACGTTGGGCTGTGTGCTGACAGATAGCTCAGAGCCTGGAGCCTGTCTTCAGATTCTGCGTCTCCCTTTCTCTCTGACCCTCCCCTGCTCATGCTGTCTCTCTCTCTCTCTCTCTCTCTCTCAAAAATAAATAAAACATTAAAAATTTTAAAAAAGGAAGAAAATAAATTTACATGAAACTTTGACTATGGAGACCAAGTAGGACATGTTAGTTTCCAACTGAACATCAGCTTCTCTTGGGGTAAAAAACAGTTCCATGAAAACAATCTTTTGGCAGATGTTTTTAAAATGTCTATTATTCATTGAAAAGTGAATTTTATTATATGAAAATAATAAACATTTCCCAGAACTGAGCACAAAGACATTTCCCCACAACCTCATCTGTCACTATTAACAAAAAATAGAGATTTGATACAAGGTTCATAGGAAGGTCAAGAAATCATTTTTAATTTAATTACTTAAATAAAATGTTTTAAATAGGATTTGAACCTTGATTCATTTAGGTATAACAAAATGCAGCCACTATTCTTGCAATCACTCCTACATCATTAATGGGCAGGCCTTAATTGAGTTTTTTCAAGCACTGGCACCGTGCTGGGGACATGAAGGTTCAGCACAACCAAACGCATGGGTCCCATTCTCAAGGGAAGCAGTGTTTCAAAAACAAGGACAGCAATTCAGGAAATTAGTAATACCTATGAGTTGCTAACTTATGTGACATAATCTGTAAGTATAATATAAAAAGCTGAAAGAATGAAGAACAGAGAGAAGCTTGTATGTCTTAGAACTGTCCCCAAAAAAAGGGTTTGGTTAAGAAGGTAGCATGAACAGAGATGACTCTATGTCATAATGTGATTGAAAGAAACCACATAACACTGAGAATCATTAAGTGTTCAGGTTCTGACTTGGAAAGGCCAGAATGGTCTTTGTTGTGGAGCGGAGAGCAATTTGGGCATTTATTGTGCATTTTAGCCCACAAACTTCTCAGAAGAGACTCATTTCAGAACTTGTGTGTCCTATACAACACTTCTTCATCTGATTCAGAAATAATAAATAAGGCTAATTCAGAACATTTCAAGAAATATTTACTGGGCTGGTAGAAGGTATGTACTTGAAATAGCTTAAGCACCATGCCAGGCTGAGACTCCAATGAGTGATGTTTGTGACCATGGAAACAAAGATCCTAATTTCATGTTTAATTATCTTTAATAAACTTGGAAATATTTTTGTGGTTCTTAAAAAGTGAAATTAAGGGTCGAAGTTGAATGTATTATGCATGTCAGTGTAAAAATAGGGGAAAAAAACTCTTTCCAAAAAACTATAGGCAAGTGATTTGTAAATAATCTGTAAAAAGTTCAGTCTTTCCTAGACCTTCTGAGCTAATTTATTTGGTCTGATGGAATATGTAAACTCTGAAAAATCTATGTTTGTATTCTTCCCACAGATTAATAAAAATTCCTTAACCATAGGTGATTGAACACAGTATAAAATAGCAAATACACCTACAGAAATATAACTTAGGAAACTGAATAATACAAATATCCAGGTCAGACTCTCCAGTTGATTCCTTTTCAGGTTTTTGATACAAAGTGTCTCAGTACAGAATGAAATAGAAAGCCATGCTGGGAGAGGGACCAGAAGATCAAGCTGCCCACAGAAAAAAACGCTTGAGTGCTTCATGAAAGAGAGTTGAGTGCTTCATGAAAGAGAGAAGATTAAAACTCCAACTTTCTCATGTGTGACAAGGAGGAAAGATTGCTTCATCACCCACTGCTCAGTGTTGTTTGGAGGCTGATAACAAGGCAGCATAAAGCCAACATGGAGCCTTTCTTCCAAGTTGTTCACAGAGCCAACTGTGACTAAACAGCACCGTGAGCTGGCAACAGAGAGTGCTGCTGGGGGCTTTGTTTCCTTTTGTTGATTTTCTTTAAATCTCAGTTGTCAGCTAAGTAAACCTTTGACTCAGTGAAGCAATCCATTGAATATGCAGGAATCAGGATGGAAGAGTAAACTTTCAGCAATACTTTGTTGTCCTCACCAGAGAAAGGAAAATACCCTACTCTAGAGAAGCCTTCCACCCATTAGCAGAATCGCCGTCAGTCACAATTTTCCAGTATTATGAATGTCCCTCTGCAAATATAATTAAACTCTAATTGTACACACTCAGATGGACTCGCACCCTGACTACTTCATTCAAATGGTTATTGTATATGATTTTTTAAATTATCTACAATATTTCCAAAATTACATGTTCTCTCTCTCTCTCTTGCTCTCTCTCTTGCTCGCTCTCTCCACTGAATGAAACCTTGGAACTAGGAAAAAGTCTCTTTTCTATCCTGTCTTCTATTTCACCTTTCCCTCATAACTACTTCTATAATAGTAATGTATCCTTCGAGATATCCAATGCATATGCAAATATCATCTTGTTACACAATTATAGCCTCCTATAAATACTTGTCATCTTCATCTGACAATGTGACTTGAAAATAATTTCACATCATATATAAAGTAGGCTTATACCTTTTAATCACTGTATAATATTTTATATTATGTACAGATATATCATGATTTCTTTGCAACCAGCCCCATATGGATGGATAGATGGATAACTTAGGTTGCCACTGGTCTTTTGCTTTTACTCCTAATTATAAATGAATATCCTTTTACATATATACCTGTATCCATATGTGAATATATCTGTAAAACATTTCTCAGATTTAACATTCAAAGATAACATGCTTAATTTACAACCTCACCTGTAAGCATGTAAGAACAAGATGACCCACAACTGCCTTCCTTTGCTTTTCTAATTGTATACTCCTTTATCACCCTCAAAATTTCATCCTTTTTAGTGGTTTTACTTCTAGAATTTTCTCTACCAATTGTGCTTAAGAATAAATTCTCTGAAACTTGATTTTTCCCCTCCATAAGAACAATCACAAAATATCCCAGAAAGCCTAAGCACAGAACTTTGAAAGCATATTCCTATTAACTTTCTGTTACTTGGTATACTACTGCTAAATCATAGAAGTGAGGATACATTCAGCTCTTTGGATTTAGCTGAGTTTACCCTTTAATATCATTTTAATGTTTGTATTGTAATAATCCTTTAGGTTTCATAGAAAAAAATAACTGAAGTTTGTCACTTCAACAAGCATTGAGGAGGATATGGAGAAAAGTACACTGTAAATTGGTACAGCCACTATGAAAAATAATATGGTGATTCCTCAAAAATTAAAAATACAGTTACAATATAATCCTAAAATGTCATTTCTGGGCCCCCAAATTGAAACCAGGTTCTTGAAGTCATATTTCCATTCCCACGTTAATTACAGCACTATTTGCAGTTTCCAGGACATGGAAAAAATCTCTGTGTCTATTCATGAATGAATGGATAAAAATTCCTTTAGCGGCCACAGACTCCAGACTGAGCTCCATACATCAGGGCCTGGCCTGGCTGCCCTTCAATGACCCGCTGGAGCAGTCTGTCCACAACCACCAGAGCTCCCACCTTCTGCATTTTCTGCCTGCGGCCTCACTGTGCTTCCCTCCAGCCACATTCAGGACCTATTCCCTTCCACACCATCCAGTGAGAAGACAAGCAGGACGTAGAACCTGATCCAGATGTTGGAGACACAGACTTTACCAGGCACCTGCGGCCAGTTGATGACTCAGGCCTTTGTCCCGGATGCCCTCTGTCTGCTCCTAGACATCCTTGTGCCCAAGCTGTGTCCGGGGAGCATGAAGCTATACAGCGCCTGCGAGAAGCAGCAGCTGGCAGCCCCGTAGTCCCCATGCTTCCCCACTCCCCAGCCTACATTCAGGGGCACACACCTCACCAACAGGCAGTAAGACTACAGGCAGTAGCCCGACATAGAGTTCTGCCACTTTTCCAAGCTGCCCATCTGCTCACAGGACGCTCACCTACCAGCCAATAACTCATCACCTGAGAGATGGATGTAGAGAAGACAGGGCGGACAGAGACCTTGGCAGGGCTAGAGACAGCCTCCAGGTACACAGGGGCCCACCAAGGCCTAGAATCCAAAAACGGGGAAGCTGGAGAGAAAGGAGCACAGCTACACACCTGATGCAGCCATAAGCAGTGAGTGCCTGGAGCACACCAGCCTTGGAAGAGGAGCAGGCTGAGACGGACTTCAGGTGCCTGGTGGTCAGGAGAGTGGCAGGCCGCAGAGCGGAATCCTCACCCGAGACGACGTGGGCGAGGTGTCTGCAGGGACACAGCATAGGGCAGTCATGTCCTCCGGGAGGGCGTCTCCCGTGCTCAGCAGCAGGGCCAGTACCGAGAGAGCTGCTGTAGCCTTGCAGTCCATGCCTGAAGCCCAGACCCATGTTGGATACAGGTAATTTAGCTATTCTTTTTCTTTTTTTTTTAATTTAAAATCTCATTTTTTGTGATAAAAGCACTTGACATGGGATTGATCTCCTTGACAGATTTTTAAATGTCCATGCAATATCGTTAGCTAGAGACACGATGTTGTACAGGAGACCTCTAGAACTTACGCATCTTGCATTACTGAAATGCTATACTCATTGATTAGCAACTCCTCCTTTTCCCCACCCCAGGCACTTGTAACCACCATTCTGCTCTCTGCTGCTATGAGTTTATCTATTTTAGATATGTCATAGGTGTCACTAGTGGAATTATGAAGTATTTGTCCTGTGCCTGGCTTATTAAACTTAGGTGAAGCCCTCAGCATTCATGGCAGGATTTCTTTTTAAAGCGTAAATCATATTCTATTACATGCATATACTACATTTTATTATTTACCCATCAATTTAATCATTTATCTATTACCAGAAATATATATTTGAGACTTACATCATGATTTTTATTTTCTCTTCAAGAATATTTTTAAAAATCTAGATTAGTGACTCTTTGATTAAAATACTACTGCAACTTAATCATACCATATGGGCTTACTTATGGTTAGGAACCCATTTTAGTTGTGAAAATTGTAAATTAAGAATATGTCAACATAATTTGCATTGTAGTTTATTTCATTTTTGATCTGGCATCATTTTTCCATGGATAATATTATAGACTTCTGATTAATGTAAACATGTGCTCTTTTTAACATAAAGTGAATATTTTAAGCTAAAAGAAACATATATTAGAAATTAAACCAAATCAAACATCAGAACATTAAAAAAGAGCAAGAGATTCTAAACACATTATATAGTCCCAAAATATAATACTTAAGTTAAAAATTTATGACATTGAATAAAGTGCAAATAAGCCATACCTATGTTAATAGCATCTTTATACAATCACTAATGAGACAATGTTAAAGATACTAACTGATGTAACATACATTGAAAACCTGAGTAGAGGGATCTTGGTGAAAATATTCCAAAATTCAAAACCAGAGCAGTGTTACTAAGCTCTGAAAACTGACACTTTTATACTTATATTAGAAATATATTTTCATGTATATTCAGTACATTTCAAAATATATTTCAAAGGAAAGATTTTCTTATGAACTGAAGGAATTTTTTTTTTACTTTCTCACCTCTTCCAGTACCCTTGTTCTCACTTACTCTTTCACTCACGTATGTCCCATTTTTCCTTCCCAGGGAAGAAATTACTTTGTTTAACCAAAGAATTGGTATTCACTTGATGTAGGGTCCTTATATATCACCAGAGGGTTAAAAGTTATTAAGTAAGTTGAATATGAATGAATAAATTGTATTAGCTCTGGGGTACTTTCCTGACCTCATTGAGATGTTCTACTAGCTGCTTAATGTTTGTGCTAAGCTGCTCTTATGTATGAATCTTGATTCTCTCCCAAGGGTGAACCAGAGAGGTTGGTAAATGGAACAACTAATTAATAGTCCATTTAGATACATAAGGAGTATTACACTGATAAGAAAATCCAGTTGGGAACAGCCAAAATACCTTGTAAAAATTGAAAGAATATGAACAACACAAGCTATTTTTAAAATCTTCATCCTTTTATTTTTTTTTGGAAATAATCCTCAAAACATGGTGTGTTATTTTTATGACATTTCTCATAAAAGGCTAGAAACCCTTGAGAAATACACATATTAAAAAGTATACCTGTAAGAGAAACTTTTTCTCATTGGTAGAAAAGGGTACATTTTACATCTATCCCGAGAAACCAGTGTGATTGTTTTGGAGAAGTATATCTGGAAAGCAGTAAATGATCAGAAGTTTTGTGAAAGAAAATAGACAACTTAGTCTCCAATTCCAATTCACTGGTTATCTTGAAATCCGTTTTTACAAGGCTTATTGAAGCTTGAAAGGCAGTTCTGTGGCTTTCTTTCTTCTAAGAACTCCTCCTCAGGAAGCTATCAACTTCTTCGTTAGGTGCTATCATCTTCTGCAATCCTCAGCTGTCTCTCCAGGGCAGAAGGTATCTGCAGCGTGTCCCCCCTGGCATATACTTCCCTTCAGGCCAGTTTGTGAAGTGTGCCCCCTCAGCTTTAGACTGCTTTGTTGCCTAGTGGTCATCTTTCTTGGCCAGTGGAAACTGGGCCTCAGGAAACTTCTTTTCTAAGCTGTTAGCTTTATTTTATACTTTTTGTTATTTTACTTTTTTCTAATTACTCTTTATTTACCTATTTAACTTTTTTTTCTGAGAGACAGAGACAGATAAAGCATGGATGGGGGAGAGGCAGAGAGAAGCAGATACTGACTCCAAAGACAGGCTCCAGGCTCTGAGCTGTCAGCACAGAGCCTGACACTGGGCTCGAACCCACAGACCGGGAGATCATGACCTGAGCCAAAGTTGGACGCTTAACTGACTGAGCCACCCAGGTGCCCTTAATTTCCCTATTTAAAAAGAGTTATGGGTGATTCTTTACACTTGGAAAAACTTGGTCTTTTACTTCTGAATGTCTAATCTGTGGTGATAAACAGAAGCAGAACATCAAATTTATAAAACTTAAGAGATTCTCAGACAGAATTTATAAAATTGAAACCAAGCTGGACATCAAAAATTGGAGATGCTTTCCTCCCTTGGTGATATCTTGGAAACCTCAAACAGACACATTTAAAGGCTCTCCAATATTCATTTAGTAATTAAGCCAATAAATTGGAGGCAGGGAGTATTGTGTTGTATAACAAAAGCTAAGCTATATAATCTGTTAGTTCCATCACCATATGTTTCAGTCACTCCTGTTTGGAGAGGGGATATTAAACTCATGGTTTATTTGCTGGAAGGATTAGCGCACTTCCACACAAAGTTATAATCATGGCTAAGGTCTATTATAACAAAACTATAATACAGAAACAGCAAAAAAAAAAAAGATACACATATGCAAAGGAAATCACACACAGGCTCTCAAGTTCTTCCTCTTTCTCTGCTGGTATATGATACAATTTTCTTTTGTGAGAAACTTCTCCACACAAAGAAGACCATCTGAGTTTTGGGGTCCAGAATTCTTAAAGGTACAAACTCCAGTCCAGAACCAAGTATATCATTATTCTTAATGTCTGCTTTAAATATGGTGACAGATTGGTTTATTTTGACAGATCACATTACACGTTCAGGAAGAGAACCTTACAGTGTAATGCTTAGTGTTTGTCCCAAGGGTTGTTGACATGACTACAGAGACCAGGAAGATCTGAGAAAGCCAGCCCTGCTGAACTCACAATGTCTCCCACCTGCCCATGACCAGACATCCAGCTGAAAAGCAGAAAAAGGAAAAAAGTGATGTAGTAGAAGATTGTGAGTCAAAGAGAGTTTTCAGGAAATGAGGCAATGTAGTTAGTGTAACAGTGAGCAGCACTCTTTGTCTTCTAACCCCAACAACTAATTGTGTGATAAGTTTTTTATAAGTTTATTTATGTATTTTGAGAGGAGAGAAGGGGTAGAAAGAATCCTCAACAGGCTCCACACTATTAGCAAGGAGCCCAGTGTGGGGCTTCCAATCCATGAACTGAGATCATGACTTGAGCCAAAATCAAGAGTCGGATGCTTAACCAACTGAGCCACCCAGCTGCCCATGCTGTGTGATAACATGAAGGAAGATTTCTCTCTTCTACAATCTCAGTTTTCTTCACAACTTTTAGCTCACACAAATCTTGGGGAATTAAAATCAACCAACATGTAGATATCTTTGGCATTTAGTAGCTCCTCAAATGAATGCAAAATATTAAATCTTCAAACAATTCAAAATTATTGTGGATTTCACTGAAAAAAGCAAGCAATTTAATTAACTTTTCATTTTTATTCGACCAAGTGCCTTTTCATTCTGATTACAACGTTTGTGCTGAAGCTCCTGTTCACTTGCAAACTGAGTAAGACAAGATGGTGTATGTCAGGTGAGGTGAATATTTATCCTGGACTCATCTGTCCTTTGCTTGAATACTGCGTATGTTGACCAAAATGACCTCAAGATCTCCTTGGCAGGCTCTTCAGGAAAGAGGACACACTTGACTCATCAGTGTCTGGCCTTGAATATAAAATATGTTTTCAATAAGCACAAAGTGTCTTTTTAGTTATGCTGTGCAGCAGTGCAGGAGACCATGTGCTTTGACTTCTAGAGGTTACGGCTGACTCTTTAACAAGGCTTACACTTCCTTTAGTGGTCCTTCATTGAATCATTGGAATGTTGAAATATGACCCTTCAACTTTTTGTTGTTTGTCATTGTCCTTAGTTATTACTATGCTTCAACAAACATCAAAAACATTTTTTACAAAGAGCCTATCAGACTACCATAGCAGTTATTTTCCTTCTGTGGAAGACATTTAATTTGGAAAAATGCATTTAAATTCCTAGGGATGAACACTATAGTTGTGATGCACCTTTCCCTATAGTATAACAATCTTTATGTGTACATTTTATTCTGTAATTCTAAGAATGTGGATGAACAATATGTCCACTTAAATATTGTCAAGCACTAATTTTTTATGAATAAATATGCTTTCCTAAAATATTACTATTTAAGTCTTAAGGCACCAATGTATAATTTTGTAAAAAGAAAGTAAGATAGATGGGAAAAATGACATTACTAAAAAATTATTGCAAAATATGTAGGTTATACAGCAACTAATGTGAATTAACATTCAGCCTTCATATGCAGGAGTTATCTTTGGGTAAATTTTCTCTCCTATTCTGATTGGAAAAATAATTGCTTTCCTATTAACTTAAATGGAATGTACATTCTAGATAATATTTTAAAATGTAGGGGCTGATTCTATTCATTTTGAATTTAAGATTCAATTTTTCAGGACTTGATCTTACAATTCTTTGTAACACTTGAGAATGTACCTGAAAACAACTGGTAGATTCCAGCCATTTTGCAAGAATAGGCTATTTTGAAAACTTAAAAATTGTGAATACACATTAAAAATTATTTTATCTTCCTGATCCAACAAAAACACAAGAGAAAAAAATTATATGTAAAAGTTAAAAATACATCATTATTAGATATTGATAAATTTAAGTGTCTTTAAGAGCTAAAGATAAATTCTTATAAAATAAAGGAAAATAGTTTATGAAGATTTTTTTAAGTGTTTGGAACATTGTTGCTCTTTAAAATTGAAATAATTTATAAATATTATTACTAACTGTAAATATAAAAAAATCAGAAAAATGATAACAGAAAGAATATAGAAGTGATTTACCATGTAGAGATATTACATAAATATATTGAATGCATTTAAAACATATTGTCAGAACTCTTTTGTAAGTATTTCTAGAAATTGGCATCAGCAGTAATTGAAATCCAGATAAATGTTTATTTTCATCATAGATTATCATTGTTTTTGGCTTTTGTCAGTATAGTAAGGGTAACATAGTGTCCACTAAGACACTTTTAAAAAGGTTTGCTCAGATTACTTTTAAATGTCTGAGTGTTTCATTCCAGTGTTGCTTACCTTTCAGTGCCCTAGAATAAAGCAGTATTGGCCTAATTTGTGAGGTTTTTAGATAAACAAGTCTTGCTAGTGCTTTTCTTTAGAATTTGTTTAGGTTTAAAGTCTTAGTTACTCTGAAGGTATTCTTAATGATCTGTAAAGAATTGCCTAGGGAAACATAAGAGTGCCTATTTTTAGAAATAGGCAATAGTAGAAAGTAATATGAAAATGTCAGCAATGCATCACTCTTATATGAAGATAGATATCACAACTACCTAATAATGGAGAATCTTCTAATTAGGGGTTATGAGGTTAACTTTCTTGCTTAATTAGGGTTAGTTAAAATAAAAATAGCTTAAATATTCATAACATTTAGATCCATAAGTATAATAGCAGGAATTTGTACATTATATAATTCTTCCTTGTTTTAACCCTGGGAAGTGTCTGAAGTAATTAGAGGATGAGCAGTAACACTTTTTATTTTATTTTTAATTAGCTAGAATTTTTAAGTAGGTAAACCCAGCCACCTTATCTTTGATGATTTTTTATTAAGTACAAGGCATAATGGGAAATGTGGCTAAAGACAGACAGGGATGACTAGCACCTGCTTTCAAGAAAATGATGAAGCAAATAAGAGATGACAGAAAAAAAGGGTCATTATTTGTTTCAAGTTATTAGGAAGAGACATCTGTTCAATTGTTTTTAACAACATGCAATGAAGGACAAAAAAGATTCTCTGTTTCTTGATCGATAGAAATGATTAATATTCATGAAATATATATTTTTTACTTGTTGAACTATGTCTGTGCCGCAGGTCGGTCTATTGTGGGTTCCTGAGGGAGGGAGAGAGAATTGGGGGGCAGGGAGCACAGAGAGTGAAGGCAAGACAAGCGTTTCTGATCAAGCCTCTGTTTATTGAGAAAATACCCACACCTATAAAGGGTTTAAGGCGGGAAGCTGACCTAGGTTGGTTGCTAGGAAACAGGGTCAAGTGATTTTTAGGAAAAGGTTAGGGAAAAGGGGAAACCGAAACTGCAATTTCAAACACAGCATCTAAAGGATCGGTAAGAAAGCCTAGACTTGCAGACTGCAATACTGGGCAGGGGAGCGATTGACACCACTTAAGCCTAAATGCGGTTGATCTTTGTTTTACTGGCTTCTCCAGTCTGGCTGTCTCCAGTCCCTGAATCGGGAATAGCACTTCCCTAGCAGATCTTTGTAATTCAGGCAGCTCCCCTCAGGGAGTGACATTTC
>NC_043705.1:74180896-74182251 GCF_006229205.1 Suricata suricatta | reverse complement strand
GAGTTTAATTTTGGTCTTCTCCAGTTCTAGCATTTTGCATTAGCAGGAAATAGCATTGTGCCAAAGATTTCTAACTGACATCTGCAGGGTATCCTGTAATTCTTCCCTCATCTGTCAGGTAATTCAACTTTTGTATTCCTATTTTTAAATTAATGAAGCAAAGGAATTTTGTTTTCCCCTTTGTGAAACTGACAAATAAGATAAGCTCCTTCACGGGTATATTAGGGGCATAAGATGCCTTCATTTGGGGAAATTGTATACGTGCTTAGAAGAGACAGGCCATAATCCAGAATATGAAAGTGGGCATTGTGATTTTGTTCAAAGCCATCGCTAATATACTTGTCTTATTGTCACAACTTCTAAATATAAAGCTTTGTTTTTCTTTTTCAGCATGATTTAGCATCATTAGTCATACCTCAGAAAGTCACTGCAGGGAAGATTTAGATTATCAGTGTCATTTTACAGGTGAAGAAATTTAGAGAAAAAAAAAAGTGTGTGAGACTGAGATACAGTTATTGGTTGGTTGGTTGGGTTTTGGTTTTTTTTTTTTTCCCTAAAAGGTTTTCACTCCTCCTCAAGAATCCATGGTGGGTTATTATTGTATTGTGTCAAAGCATAATCCTTTTTCTCTGGCCTCTTTAAACACTGTTCTGTTCTTCAGAATCAAATAAAAAGCCTAAAATAATCTCTACAATTATTACATTACTACATGTTTCTAAATAATTTATGGACACTTATGATAGATATAGCATTAAAAGAGTGAATCCAACTGTAGAAGACTGATGAAGGCATCTTAGATGAGGGAGACCCAAGAGTGAGAAAAGAATGTGGACCATGGAACTGGCTTTGATCATGTTCATAGCACAGGCATAAGAAATATGCTTCCCACGTTTTAATGGGGCCTAGAGTGATGACAGGCAGCCAAGCCAGCCCTTACCGAGAGAAGAGTTGGCACTGTCTCCAGTGAGCTGGAAACAGTCATTTTAGTTTCAGTTTCCCCTCAGGGTCATATTCTACAATTCGCTATTAAGCAAATGACTAAATTCCCACAGTGAGTTGTAATTGGCAATATAGCTACCTGTGTTACAGGTGATATAATGAGGCCTTTACAGGCCTAACATATACACTTAATTATGATAATATTTCTCTTGAGCCTACAAAGGTGTTGTGAATATTTCTCTCTGCTATAGTTCCTGCTATAGAATTTCTCAATACAAAATCTATTCTAATTAAAGAAAATTTTTATTTGATAAGAATCAACCTACTTCAAGAGCTCAACTATAGAAATCACTTTATTTTATATTACATTAGGAAAAGGATAAAGTCACATGAAGAGCTGAAGCCAAAAAGAAACA
>NC_043705.1:74160376-74180796 GCF_006229205.1 Suricata suricatta | reverse complement strand
AAAAAAAGGAAAAAAAAAACCTTTAAGTTTGACAGCAATAGTAGTATGACAGCATGCTCACTGGGGTGTACTCTAATTATAATAACTAAGATTGGTTTGAATCCTTACAGTGATTAAGTTTAATGATTCTGCTAGTTATATTTTTAAATTCCTCTCAATTCTCCTAGATCGATAAATTTTGACATTAAAATGAAAAGAAACCTAGTAAATACATGCCTGTGTCAAAATGTAGGCAGCTACCCTAGGAGAAACTTTGAGGTGTAAGAGTAACTTATTTATACAAGAGTGATAGAATGCCTAACTAAGCATACTAGAAGAAATGTCTAACACTGACAATGTATGAGAAAATTGATTAATTTGAGCCAGGCCTTTTACATGTAAACAGTGGACTGGAGATTAAGACAGAAGCATTCTGAATAGATTACTAGAAAGATGTTAGAAGTTTTACAGAGATACAAGCAGTAGACAAGTTACTTGATTGGAAGGTTATAGATAGGGCTGAAGGTAAGAAGTGTGCCTGAATGATAGCACTAAATTCAAGTAGTTTTATATGTTAACGCACACCACTGTTAAGGAGTTGAAGGGGGTCAGGGTCAGGGGTACTACTCCATTTACTATGAAACACTTGCCAGTATACAAAGAGATGGAAATATACGCAAATAGAGGACAATCAGTAAATAAATAGGAGTGGTTACTTTAGAAACTAAAAAAAAAAAAATTGTAGACAAAGGAGCAAGATGAATGATTACACAGGTCTTGGTACAGCTATTGACTCTGGAATGTCAGCAACCATTTTAAGAATAATTGCATGTAGAAATACTTCACTTGGCAAGATGCTTGAGTGAAAATAAAAAGGATATTTATTTTTTCTTATTTTTCATGAGGCTGGTGCTTCCACCTAGGAATATGTGAATGTGAGTAAAGAAAGAAACATGATGCTTCAATATGTCTTGTATGGTTTAATAACATCCTTGATATAAATGGGCATTCTGTTAAGAGAAAAGTATGATTGTCAAAAATGTTGGAGGTATACTGAGATAAATAAAATGTTTACTGAAACTTATCCCAGAGTATTTAACAAATGAATGTCCAATTAACATTTTTAAATAGGTACACAGTGAACAGGTTTTCCTTAATTTTTTTATTGATAGACTATTTTTTAGAACATTTTTATGTTTACAGAAAACTGAGCAGATAGCACAGGGTATCCATATATATACTTTTGTTTCTCCCTTGAACCTTCTATTTTAATATCTTGTATTAGTGTGGTACATTCTTTAATAAGGGAACAAATTACTCTATTTGTAGTTTGCTGAGTTTTTATCATGAATGAGTGCTGAATTTTGTTAAGTGATTTTACTGCATCAATTGGCATGATTATATCATTTTTCTCTCTAGCCAGTTGATGTAGTAAATTACATTGATTTTTTTGATTGTTCAATCTTCATTGCTCCCCGACATAAATCTGACTTGGTTATAGTATTTTATAATTTCTTAAAATGTTGGACTTATTTTCATTTAAAAAAATTTTTTTATGTCTTTATTTTGAGAGCCAGAGACAGAGTAAGTGGGGTAGGAGCAGGGACAGGGAGAGAGAGGGAGACACAGAATTGGAAGCAGGCTCCAGGCTCTGAGCTGTCAGCACAGAGTCCAGCGTGGGGCTCAAACCCACAGACTGTGAGATCATGACCTGAGCTGAAGTCGGACACTTAGACAACTGAGCCACTCAGGCGCCCCTGGACTTATTTTCATTAAAAAAAATTTTTTATGGTTTATTGTCATGGACTTATTTTCAAATATTAATTAGGAGTTTGAGTCTGTGTTCATGAAATTATTGGTCAGCAGTGTTCTTTCTTTGTAATGTCTTCAGCGGATTTGGTATCATATATAAGGCTGGCATTACAGAATGAGGTGGGAATTGTTTCTTCTGCTTTTCTAGTTAGTTAAATATCCTGTATTAGCTTTTTAGGTCTGCCATAACAAATTACTACAAACTGGACTCCTTCAAACAACAGAAACGTATTTCCTCAGGTTTGGGATGGTAGAAGCTTATATTCAAGGTATTGATAGGGCTTTATTTCCACTGAAACCTCAAGGGGAAGATCCTTTCTTGCATCTCCCAGCTTATTCCACCATGATGACATCCTACTTCAATCTCCATTTAGTTAAGGTCTGTTCCTGGAAATTTATTTTGTTCTGTTGGTTTTGTCCCATTTTCCAATTCTTTGAGTTCCTTGAACCTTTGCATAAGTGTTTGCATTTGGAGAAACAGCCACTTCTCTTGACCTTTCTAAACTGACTTTGACAAAGAAGACCTTCTTTAATCAGCCTAGCTAGAGATTCCGGGAGCCTCTCGACCTTTTCTATGGAAAAGGTTTCTTCCCTGGACTTGTGTGTGTAGATTCCTAACTAGAGAGTATTTTCTCTTATTTTCAGGAGTTTATAATCTCCTGCTCTCTCTGGGGTCTTACTGCTGTAACTCAGGCCGGGACTTTGGAGACACATTCCACCCTTCCCCTCACTTTCCTGAGGAAAAGTCTCAAGCTCTATTACTTGTCCTAAATTTATTGAACCATGTTAGGCTCAGCAGATTGCCTGCATCTTTTCTTTTATTCTTAGTTGTTCCCATGAAACTATGAGGGTTCAATTGCTCCAGTTGAGGCAAGAAAGACACTAGCCTGTCAGCACACCAAAATGCTGGGGACATTGGAGCATGACCCCCTTGTCTCTCTCTCCAACCTGGTAAAGAAACCACAGCTTGTATGCCTTCCTTCAGTCTTTCAGAGCTGTTTCAGACCCAGCAGCAGCCCACCCCTTTTCCTTTGTTTTCATCTGTCCCCAAGCATAGATCAGATTTCCCAACAAATCATTTTCTTTCTTTCTGAAGATTTTTAAAAAATGCTTATTTTGAGGGAGATAAAGAGCAAGAAAGAGAAGAGATGAGTAAAGGAGGGGCAGAGAGAGAGAAAGAGGTAAAGAGAGAGAATCCTAAGCAGGCTACGTATTGCTGGGGCAGAGCCTAATATGGGGCTCGAACTCACAAACTGTGAGATCATGAATTGAGCCAAAACCAAGAGTCAGATGCTTAACTGACTGGCACCCTTGAACAATTTCTTTTGACATTACTTGCAAATCATTTTATTGGTGACTAATTCTCTCATTTTTGTTTCAAACGACTCTTTCCCTCTCTGGTTCTGCAAGGTAATTATGCTGGATACAGAATTCTGTTGTGCTAAACTTTTTCTTTCAATACTTCAAAAGTTTTCTTCCTCTCTCTTCTTGCTTACAAGTTATTAAAAGAGAAGTCTGATGTAATTTGTATCTTTGTTCCTCTATAGGTAAGTTTCCTACCCACTCTCCCAGCTTCTTAGCTTCTTCCTAGATTTTGTGTTTATTTTTGGTTTTCTGCTGCTGCAATATGATATACCTGGGTGATATGTTTTAATATCTGCCATTCCTGGTCTTAGAGCTTTATGGATCTGTAGTTTGTTGTTTGGCATTAATTTGGAAAACTCTCATATGTTATTTCAGATATAGCTTCTGCTCTTTTCTCTCTTTTCATTCAGGTATTCCCATTTAATGAATGTTACATATCTGTACTTGTCCCACAATTCTTGGATATTCTGTTTCTTTTACTTTTAATTATTTTATGCTTTGATTTTCAGTTTGGGGAGTTTCCACTAACATATCCTCAAGCATATTGACTCTTTTCTCACTTACGTCCAGTCTCCTAATAAGCCTACCAGAAGAATTTTTTATTTCTGTTGTATTTTTTACCTCTACCATTAAAACAAATTCTTACAGTTTCCACCTCTCAGCTTACGTTATCCTTCTATTCTTACAGGTTAACCACTATTTCTATTAGAGCCCTTAGTATAGTAATTGTAGCTATTTATAAAATTTCATGCCTGATAATTTTAAAATTTCTGCCATATCTGTTCTAATTCTGATACTTTCTTTATATGTTTAGCTATATGATATTTCTGTTTAGTATGCCTTTTAATTTTTTGTTGAAATCCAAACATGATGTATCAGCCAATAAGTACTTAAAGAGACCTTTAGTGTGAGGATTTCTGTTTATCTGGCTAGACTTTTGTTTACCTGGCTAGAGTTAGGTTGGGTTTCATGTTTCTCTCAAAGGATTCCATTTCTTCTGCTGTATTTATTTTACCTTCTTTGTCTCTTCATTTCCCTAGAAACCCACGTAAACTAGAACCTATGACTCTCAGTTCTTTCAGTTGTATCTCTTGTTTTCATATATAAGTCCTGTTGAGGGGGTAAGACATTTAGGAGGCAAAGCATTTTATCATCTTATGATTATAGTAGTATCTGCTTTTAGAGGTTAAAAATCCCTTGGTTTGAAGCTTCAGAGAGGGTTTGTTTTTTTTTTTCCCTTAGCCTTGTTTCCCTTTGGTTTTGGAGATACGGGAAACTTAGAGGGGACTTGGGTCGCCCGTTCATCTACCTCCAAGTCAGATAAGGTTCTGGTAAAGCTGTTTCCCTTCAAAGTAGACGATTGTTATAGAGACAGAAAGCTATGGGCTTCACAATGGTAACTTTTCCCCTCTCGATGACCTAAACACGATCTAGTCTTCACCATGAGAACCTAATGGGGTTTTGGATATAAATCTCCTGAGACCACGTCCCCTGCCAAGACTGGGCCTCTTGGAGTTCTAAGTCTTAAAATTAGCTCACAGTTAGCCTCCAGAAGTCATCAATTAATGTTTATCTATTCCCAGCAGTCCCTGGCTGCAGCAGCATCTACTCCCAGTGAGTTGCAATCCACCCTATACTTTAGTCTCTCCAGTTTTCTGGGTAGACATTTGCCCTGTGACCTCAATTCTCTCGTGGATCTAAGAAGAGTTGTTGATTCTGAATTTGTTAGGCTTTCTCCTTGTGGACAGGATGGGAGTGATGACTCCCAAGCTCTTTATCTGTGTGAGCATAAACTGAGCTTTTCTGACCCTCTCTATTTAAGGAGGAAGGAGGGTGCATATGAACATATCCTGGAAGATGACAATTTGGGAAATGCCATTTGACCATAGCCTTTCTATGGGTCTGTAAAAATATAAAATGATTGCCAAAATATGATTGGTTGAGACTCAGAAATGAAAAATGGTCTATTAACTCATAAATCAAGTTTGGTTAAAGATTACTTAATAAAAGAATCATGAATCTTCCTCTTACTACAAGTAAGAATTTTGACAATTAACTTGGCCTTTCTGAGCATGTCTCTATCATTCATTTTGGAATCATTCTTAGTAGATGACAAGGGATATCATGAAACTTAAATTAACTGATAAAATTATTAATAATAACAACAAAGGAGTGAATGCTTACTGGTGTATTAAAAAGTGCTAGTCCTTACAGATTTTATGTCCCTTAATCCTCCTCCAAACCCTGGAAGGTTGTATTACTGCAATTTTTCCTTCAAAGATGAGGGAAAAGGATATGAACATTTAAATAATTAAACCGAGTTCACGTAGGTATAATTATCATGTTAGAGACCACCCTAACCAGGGAACTAGGACAACAGACAGTGGGAGGTGAGGAAACAGAATATTTTCCAGTTTGTGAACCCAAGCAAGAGCAAGAAACTAGCAGAAGGGGGAAAGAAATGTAACAACTTTGTGACCCTGAACAAACAAGACTAGCACATTGTCTTCGCAATCTGCTTCTGTACATGCTCACTTGCTTGCTTGCCAAACTTGTTTCCCAGGACTCTGCATCAGGTAACCACTCCCCTTTTATTGCTAAAGTTCTTGCGTCTTTAAAACCGCTTGCTCCCCCCTCCCCTTGTGCTGTGACTGGTCATTTCAAACCTCATCAGAGACAAGGAACTCTAAAACTGATAGGTTCCTGCCCAAAGTAGTATGTCTGTGTAAAGATACTACTGGTGACTATAAGGGGCTATAACCTGTAACTAGCTGGCTAATAAGTGATATGCTCACAAAACCCTTAAAAACCTCATGCTCTAGCCCAGCCGCGCCCTCCCTGGGTACTTCTACCACTCGGGAGGAGCCATTTGGCAGAACTAAAATAATCTGTAATAAAGCTCTCTAAAACTCTGTATCTACCTGTTCCTGAGTGAGTTTGATCTCGGTGGGTTACAACAATCAGTGCCTAGGGCTGTCGGAGTATAGAGCTCTAACTCCAAAGGACATAGTAACATGCTCTGTTAGCTCTCCATGGTAAGTCAGCGCCGATTCACTGGAAGTGGTGTTTAGAACCTGGATGATCATTTGCTGAGAAGTTTATTGGTTCGTTCAGAATATGAAAGGACTTGCCTTGGTGGCTCAGTTGGCTAAGTACCTGACTCCTGATTTCAGCGAAGGTCATGATCTCACAGTTTGTGGGATTGAGCGCCACAATCCCAAAATCACAAGCAGAGTCTGCTTGGGATTCTCTCTATGCCCCTTCCCAGCTCCTACATTCTTTCGCTCAAAATAAATACATTTAGAAATATGAAAGGACTTAAAGAGATATTTATGTATTTGGCAGAGTTAAAACTTATGGGCACCTGGGTGGCTTAGTTAGTTCAGTGTCCAACTTCAGCTCAGGTCATGATCTCATGGCTTGTGGGTTTCAGCCCTGTGTTGGGTACTGTACTGACAGCTCAGAGCCCGGAGCCTGCTTTGAATTCTGTGTCTCCCTCTCTCTCTGTGCTCCTCACCCTCTTGTGCTCTCTCTCTTGCTCTCTCAAAAATCAACATTAAGAATTTTTTGAAAAACTAAGCTTAGATATTAAGTAGTTTTATCAGTTTAAATATTTTTTCTTATTTTTGATATTAGTTTCATTCAGATATTATTGGATGATTATTCTGAGCCAGACTATGTAGTAAGTAACTATGTTAAGAAAAACAGACATGAATCAGAGAAAGTCACTGCCTTCTACAAGGTAAAACAGAGTAAATATATATGTATGCCTGTGTTCCAAGACAGGATATAACCAGTGTCATAGCACACTCATAATGTTCTCTGTCAGTTCATTAAGTAATGACCATAATGTGTCTCCTTTTAGTCCACCTTGGTTCTTCAGTATTTCTGAGAAAAAAATCACAACTTTGTATGGTGTGTGGAAAAAATATTTTCACTTCAAAACTGAGTGCTTTACATGTATGTAGACCTACATGATCAGGGAAGATATCCGATCCCCGATCATTAGGGGCTTTCTGTCCAGACAGTAGCTCCAGAACCTCAGTGGGTTTGCAGCTAGAGGTAGCACAAACTTGCTACAGGAGTACATAGGTATTTTCAGGGGTCTCTAAACATTTTGAAAATTTACCATCCATGTTGGCTGGAATTAAAAATTCAGTTGCTCAAGGATATATGTGTAAATTTATAGCTACATCTTCAAGGGCAAATAAACAAACACTTGCTACAGGCTTTATTGTGTTTGCTATTTGTTGTTTTTGAAAGCTTATTTAGCGGTTGTGAAAGATGCCAGATTGAAAAAGACACTGAAAAAAACTTCACAGTTTATTCACAGATGACTCACTAGCAGTTCAATTTCCTCTGGAGTCTTGTTACCTCTAGCCTTCTTACCAGTATAATGTAAGTTTCTTGCTGCACTTAAGTATCTACTTGGGTCTGTAGCAGGCCAGTGGAATGGAAAAGAAGCCTGAGTCACCAAGAAGGGTTAGTGATCAGATTCTAGAGTTGACTTCCTATGGGCAAATCAACTTAATTTCTCTGTGCCTCAGTTTCTTCATCTGTAAAATTAGGATAAACTCCACTACCTTGCCAAGTTGTTTTCAGCATTAAATTCATCAATATGTGCAGTATTCACAAAACTGGAATGATGCCTTTCGCTAATTCTGTATTTTCTGGATGTTAGCTACTTTAAGAATTTAGTTAAGCATGTAGCCTGTTGCAAAAAATTCATTAATGTAACATATTCCATGTTTAAATGACACAGCAGTGTTCACTCTTTGATTTCTGATTTTGTAATGGTAGTGATTAAGGTCAACAGTTCAATTCCCAAGCATTACAATATTATTGTAATCCCTATCATTTTTATTTGAAGGTTGGGCTAATTTAGAAAGGAGTGTCTTCTGAAGGTTCTCATAGTCATAAATGAAATTCTCACATTATACTAACTTTATCTAAACTTCACAAAGACTATAGGATTCACCCACTTGCTAAGGCACCTAGGCCTAAGTTGAGATAAAATAGTAGGGTGACAGAAATATGGAAAACATGGAAATATGTTCCTAGGAATGAACATATCAGTAAGAAACTGTGACTCATACATGGAAATCAACAGAATTCAACAAATTTTAGAAGATTCACAGTTTATGCCTAAGCGATCAGGGATGAGAATAGGACATGCACACGTGGTTATCAGGCAGTGTGTTCATGTCCTATCACATATACCATATGGCTGACTTTTACTGTTTTACTAATGTTTTATCTGCCATTTCATCTCCAATGTTAGGTTTAGCTCCTGTCACGTGACTGTACATAGCTTGTTTACTCTTCTGGTCCTGGTCTCTATCATTATCTGGGGAAATAGCACACATCAACTATAATTTTTAGCTCTTTGTCACAAAGTGTGGTAGTACAGAAAGTTTAGAAAGCAGACTAAAATTATCATCATCATCATCACTTAATAATTTTGGTTAAATACTTACAAGGTCTCATATACTGTTTCAAGCACTCTTAACTCATTCAATCTCTACGACAATTCTATGGGATACTTATTAAGATATTCCTATTTACATATGATAATACTAAAACAGAAAAATACATCAAATTGCCCAAGGTCAATGACCAACTAAGTGGTGAGCCAGTATTTAAATTCAGGGTCTGACTCCAAAGTGAAAAATCATGGCAAATAGTCACAATGAGCATTTGAGGATAACAAAATACGCCCTTCCTTGCAGACCTGGAGGATATGCTGAGCTGTGAGGCAAGGCAAGAAGTTCTACATCCTTCCTCAACTTCCAAGGACATTAAAGTGTCAGGAAATCTATTAGGCATAGAGTTTAAAGAACAATTTGGGAATTTTGGCAGTTGTTAGCCTTTGAAATTATAAAGCATACCTCCCTCTATACATTTGCACCCATAAATTTTTTAAGAAGAGCTATGTAGTGTACCACAAAACTATTTATTTTTATTTTTTTCCATAATATTTTATTGTCAAATTGTTTTCCATGCAAAACTATTTAAAAATATGCTTTTCAGCAATTTAAAAGTACAAAATATATTCTGGACAATGTGAAGTTTAACATTTAAGTTGATATGCTATCAGGCACTATGAAAAATGCCCTTGCCAAGGAGAAAGTTTCACTCAAAATTCTATTTTTAAACTATCCACCTTAAAAAAAAAAAGCAGTTTATATTCATTAGGACTGATTTTCATGTAATCTGACACAATGCTAACTTAAAGGAATCCACACACGCCCTTATCTTTAACGAGGAAAATAATTTTAAAATTCAGGTTGATTCCAATATTCTTATGCAGTACTTCACATTTTATATAGGATGTGTTATAGCAGTTATTATTGAAGCTTTTATCGAGGTATAGCAGGACTTAACTTTTTGTTATTTATTTTCTATTTTAGGGCACTTGGTGACAAAATTAAAATAATGTGTTTCATGTCATACGCTGAGTTTCCAGGAGTCCTAGAATTAGTACTTCTAAATCTTACTTTTCTGATAAATTTCAGCAGGTTAAATGATTTCATTTTGTTCCAAAGTCCCTCTCCCTTTTCCAAAATGCATACATCCAAGTAATATAGTTCAATAAATAAAACCTACATTCTTGGTAGCTTTTCCTACAATATTACTTCCTCATAAAATTTATGTCACATTTTGAATGGCTCTGTCACACAAGTGTTTTGAAAGGAAAGCTGCCTAAAGTGCAGGGTTTCAATGGTCTGGTGAGGCTCTCGAGTTGAACTTCCTCAGCCATCCCTCATCACAGAGTTATATCTTTGGAGTTTGGTGGACAGTCTTACTATGATTACATTTATTATAAATACTGTCTATGTGCATTCTATGAATTTGTATCAATTAAATTTATAATTTTTTTCCATTTTTCTGAAACCATATATTAATTTGAAACTAATCTAGTGATAAATATGAGAGGTGTGGTTCTCCTTGGGGACCACTGTATAGGAAGGGGTAGAAGGAGGTTTCTAGCACCCCGAGAACATGCTATAAAGACTGTTAAGACCAAGGCAGAGACTGGAATGATGCAGCAAGACAAGAAAATTGAAGTTGCCAACAACCACCAGAAATGGTTCTAGTCAAAGAAGAACTCTCCTAAATACTCCAGCAGAGGATGTGGCCCTGAAAGAATTTAGATTTGCAACTCTGGCTTCCACAAGTATCAGAAAAAAAATGGTTGGTTTTGGCCACCCTGTTTGTGGTAGTTCTTCATAAAAACTGACATATCCACTCAGACCTTTAGACTCCATTCTAGCCTTCCTGACATTTTGGATCATGTATTCACCTAAATGTATTACAGTTAACAGAGGGTAGCCCTACTGTATCTCAAAAATTACATGGGTTTCTGTAAATACCATCACACACATTTTATCTTAAGTATAGAATAATTATGTGATCTAATTTGTAAAGTTAGGATCATGACACATGAGCAATACAGAATTACAGCATGCTCAAAGAGGCTTTGAAAGGAGTAATGAAGCAAAGAAATTTTTTAAAAAATGATGTTGAAATACAGAGAACATCCAACAATGTGTCAGAGTGTTAAAAAAGAGAGAAAGAAAATGGCTGGAATTCAAAGCAAAATATGGTGAAGAACATGAAATTGGAGACAGCTCAGCCGGTTAAGCAATGTATTCTTCTCTTCCACTCAGGTCATGATCTCATTATTCTTGAGATCAAGTCTTACATCAGGCTCTGTGCTGACAACAGGGAGCCTTCTTGGGATTCTCTCTCTCTTGCCCCTCCCCTGCATGCCAACACTCTTTCTCTCTCAAAATGGATAAATAAACATTAAAAAAATTATAGACAGTTGGGTTCAAATATCAGTTCTAAATTTAAAGAGTTGTAATAATTTCAACAGTTTGCTTAATCTCTCAATTTTTAAGTTTCCTTATCTGTTAAACGTAATAATAATGGGCACTTATCTCATTTTTAAAATCACATTACATAATATAAAGAATATAAAGTGGTTAATAAAGTTCCTGATATGTAGAATGTTTAATAAGTTTTAAATATTACTGTTTTTCCTTATTATCATCTCATAAATTACTTGAATGAAGTAGGTTTCTTCAGGTTCTATCTATAAACCTTCTCACAGATAAATGCTAAGGGAGTAGAATTCAGGGTAATAATGTTCTTTTCTAGAATGCTCAAAGAAGATTTACTTCTAAGCATGAGACTGAAAATAGACCCATCCTTATTAATAAAACTTCCCAAGACCATTGTTTGTTTTAATATATTATGACATGAATGTAAATTAGAGATCTGAGGTTGAACCCAGTCATACCATAGGGAGTTTAAAGAAAACTACTCTTTTCTAATTGCTAAATGGAATTCAGTATTCGAGAGAAACTGTTGAGAGATAACAGTACTCACAAAGAATTGTGTAATTCAGTGATCTTCTGTTCTAAAGCCCTGAATCCATCTGTTTGTTTCCTTTAGTCAATTTCTACACTTCTGACACAATTTTTGACATGCGATTTTATTTTCATAGTATAGCTATGCTATCCTGAAGAAGCTACTTTGTCATGTTTCAATCCCCTTGTTACCAGCTGTGTGTTATCTGATGAATATATTGTTAAAATATCACAAGGATATATAAAGAATCATCTTCATCAATTTGTTTTTATTTCCTAGAAGAGAAGAAAAATGGTTTGTGTGTGTGCGTGTGTGTATGCACGTGTTTGTGTGTTGGAGATAATTATTACCAATTACTTGAAAATGAACTTAGGCAATTTTAATTGTCAGTTTATAGTATATGCTTCTTAAATATAATACCATAAATGCTAAAGTGCATAATTTTACTTTAATGAGAAAGAATTTATATGTATAACTTTTCTCATTTTGTGTTAATGGACATTATATGAACAAAACACTGTGCATTTAGATAAGAATATATTCTTCGTTACTTACTTTGAGTGAGGAAGATTTTTACCTGCAGTTTTTCCAAAAGCTTGAGAATTAATTAACTAGTTACAACGACTGGATTCTAATTACATTTCTCTGGCAAAACGTATTACCTTCTCTTTAAATGACAGTCCTAAATAAGCCTGTATTTTAAAGTTTTGTTATTATTATTATTATTATAGTTTTATTTTGTTTTTTAAGTTCCCTATCATTTTCTGCAGCTGCTTGTTGCCCTAATTCTCCTGGTCTTGTCAGAAGGGGTGGGCAGTAGATTACTGTATTTGTTTTGATAACAAGAGGCACTATAAATAATATACTACTAATAATATACTAAAATCAGTAGGTGAACACCTAAGGGAGAAAATTTCTTGGTTATGTAATGCAGTCTTTGGTGTTCCTGGACTATGAAATCTGTGCCATCTAGAAAAATAACTTCTAAAATTGCTCAGAGTTTTTGACATCAAGTCTGAAATGAAAAGAGAAAAGATGAAGAATTCATAGATCTTTCACAAACTCTTGTTAAAGTTGTACGTATTTCACTTCGGCTACCATTCTATGGGCTAGAACAGGTCACACGATCTTACCTAAATGCAAGCTGGGGGAAGGCTAGGAGATATGGTTCCAACTGAGCCGTTCCTCCCCGCAAATCTGTTATCTTAAATGGCAAACATGGACATGCCACAGCCTGCCCTCCAAGGACTTAATATTCATGGACATGCTTTTCCCACTGCCCAGAACACAGTCCTGATGGATTTGTACTTTCCATACCTCTGCTCCACATTCTGATATTTTAGTCACTGATTTTTTAAAAGCTATTTTCCCTTCCATTTTTTTAACTTTTGAGACAAATACACTGTTTTAGTTGGATACTTCAATACTCTTCTACTAGTAATGGATTTACACAGTAGGCAGAAAATCAGTAAGATACAGATGACCTGCGCACTATTTTCAATCCACTTGATTTAATTGACATTTAGGGAATATTTCATCTAACAACTGAAATAGAAGGAACATTTCCTATTTCATTCTGTGAAGTCAGGCCTACTGTATACCAAACCAGATGAAGACACTGCAAGGGTGGGGGTGGGGGGGAAAGTATTATCCAAATATACACATGAACAGAGACCTCCAAAATTGAAATAAAATACTTGCAAATGAATAAAAAAATGTAAGAAAAAATTATATACCAAGTACAATATATAATAGGAAGCAAAGTAGGTTCATTAAAAAAAAAATCAACCAAAATAAATTACACATTAACGGGGCACTTGGGTGGCTCAGTCGGTTAAGCGTCCAACTTCGGCTCAGGTCATGATCTCATGGTTCCTCAGTTCCAGCCCCATGTCAGGCTCTGTACTGACTGCTAGGTCAGAGCCTGGAGTCTGCTTCAGATTCTGCATCTCTCTCTCTGTCTGACCTTCCCCTGCTCACACTGTCTCTGTCTCTCAAAAATAAATAAAAAGCATTAAAAAATTACCACATTAGCTGACTAAAGAATAAAAGCCATATAATACAGTAATTGATTTAGAAAAGGCATGTGACAGAAGCCAATGCCCATTTATGATGCAAACTCTCAGTAAACTAAGCCTATGTGAAAACTTCTTCAACCTGATTTAAAAAAAAAACACCTGGGAGGCGGGGGGGGCGCCTGGGTGGCTCAGTCCTTTAAGACTCCGACTTTGGCTCAGGTCAGATCTCATGTTGGTGGGTCAGATCTCATGCATTGGGCTCTGTGCTGACAGCTAGCTCAGAGTCTGGAGCCTGTCTTCCCGTTCTGTGTCCCCTTCTCTCTCTGCCCCTCCCCCTCTCATGCTCTGTCTCTCTCTGTGTCAAAAATACAATAAAACATTAAAAAAAAAAAACCTAGGAAACACTAGCACTAACATGATCCTAAGTGGTAAAAGACCAAACACTTTCCCCCTAAGATCATAAACAAGACAAGAATGCATTCTATTACCATTCTTATTCAGTATTTTACTAGAAGTTTTAGTTGGTGCAATAGGACAAACATTTTCTAAAAGAAGGATACATAGATATATAGATAGATATTTAAAAGGAAGAAATAAGGAAGAAATGTCTTTATTTGTAGTGGGAGTGATTGCATAGAAAATTCAAGGAATCTACCAAAAATCTCTTAGAACCAATAGGTAATTATAGCACATTCACAGGAAACATATAAGATCGATATGCAAAAGCCTTATTTTCCTATTACTGGCAATACCCAGTTAAATTATGTAATTAAAAAGTAATTTACAATAGCATTAATATAAATGTAACATATATAAATCTAATAAAGTATGTATAGGTTCTGTATGTTAGGCAGTAGAAAATATGAAGGAAATGAATTAAGAGTTATTATGTATTTGTTATTAAAAACTAAGTATTAAGATACAAATTCTTCCCAACTTGATCTATATATATTCAAAACTATATCAGCTAAAGTTCTATTTTGGAGATACTGAAAAACTGACTCTAAAAATCCTATGGAAAGGCAGAAGACCTAGAATAGTCAACACAATTCTGAAAAAGAAAAACAAAGTTAAAGGACTCACACTATATGACTTCAAGACAATAAAGCTTTAGTAATTAAAGGAGTATGTTATTAGTAACATAATAGACACATAGCTCAGTGGAATGTAATAGAAAAACCAGCCACAGCCCATACACATATAATTAATTGATTTTTGAGAAGGCACAAAGGCAATTTAATGGAGGAAGGATAACTTTTCAATAAATGGTGCTGGAAAAACTGGACAACTGTATATAAAGAAAGGAACCTATACATATACTTTACCCCTTACACAAAGTTTCAGACAAATTGCATTTCAAACTTAAATGTGAAATGCAAAACTCTTAAACTTCCGTAAGAAAACATAGGCGAGACATTGGTTTGCTCTGTCAATAAGTTTTTATAAACCACACTAAAAGCAGAATTTCTAAAATAAAAAATTGGTAAATTGGACTTTAGTAAAAAAAAAAATGTCTCTAAAAAAGGTAATATTGGAACAGGGAAAGACAAACCACAAACTGGGAGAAGACATTTTCAAGGCACATCACTGATAAAGAATGTGTATCCACAGTACACAAGGAACTTGTATAACTCAACCAAAAACAATTTAAACAGCCTAGTCAATAAATGGGTAAAAGATCTGACCAGAGTCCTCACCAAAGAGAATATATAGATGGCATGTATGTGTTTAAAAAAGATGTTTGATATCATTTCTTATTAGGGAACTGCAAATTTACACAAGAGTTAGACACCGCTACACACATATTTGAATGCTTAAGATCCAAAATTCGATAATACCAGTTGCCTTAAAGATATGTAATATCAGAAACTTCATTCAGTACTGGTGGGAATAAAAATAATACTTTGAAACACAGTTTGGATGTTTCTTCTTAAGTAGAATATAGTTTTGCCACATGATCCAGTAATCATTCCCCTACATAATTACCAAACTGGTTTGAAAAGTTCTATCTTTATAATACCCTGCATGTGCACATGTAGATTTATGGTAGTTTTATTTATAATCACAAAAAAAAAATGTGAAATCAACAAAGATGTCCTTCAGTAAGAGGATTAACAAATGGTGGTACCATCAATACAACGGAATACTATTCATAGATAAAAAGGAATGACTCATTTATCTATGCAAAGAGTTGGGTGAATCTAAATGCATTTTACCAAGTGAAAGAAACAAGTCACTGTACAATTCCAATTACATAACATTTTGGAAAAGCAAAACTACAAAGACGGCAAGGAAATCAGTTGTCACCAAGTGTTTGGAGATGGAATTGAATAATGAAGTACATTTGACATTTTAGGGTGGTGAAATTATTCAGTATGATGTGATACTGGTGAAAACAGTACAAAAAGAACTTTAATGTACACTAATTAAAAAACAACAAAATTCATTTAGGAGAAAAGTGGATTCCATTTTGTAAGAAGTGACAAAACAAAACAATCTAATTATAATATAAATGCCTGAAACAAACACGCCAAATAGGGGGGAGGGAAAAGGTGCTGGCCTAAGTAACTTTGGTAATGAATTGCATCTGTAAAACTAAAAAAGGTAAAAGGAACTGTACTCAAGCACAATACTCTAGTTGATAAAGTTGTATCCTATGGGGCTAAAAGATCTGAAACCACTGTATTAATGGAACTCAGCAATTAAATGGCAGATGCTGGAGTCAGGTGTCTTAATTGCACCCATGAAAAATTAGAGACCATCAAGGAGAAAAGGCTAAAATGGTCCATATAGTAACTGATTAGAGTTGGAGACATCAATATGAACTAATGTTTAGCTTCATATAGATATAAATTGATACATTTAGAATATTTATGTCTGTGTGTGTGTATATATATACTTTGTATATACATATATATATATATACACATACACTTTATATTTATATATGGCTTAAAATACACACATAATGTTTTTCCTTCGGTCAACTGAAAGGGCCTAGAAGTACTAAATCCCTGTAGCACCATGCATACCAAGTATATAGATTTTGTTTACAATATATGTAAAATTTGAGTATGTGTGTATGTAATTTTTTAATGTTTATTTTTAAGAGCAAGAGAGACAGAGTGTGGGTGGAGAGAGGCAGAGAGAGAGGGGAAGACACAGAATCTGAAGCAGGCTCAGGACCCTATGTGGGGCTTAAACCTGTAAACTGCAAGATCATGACCTGAGCCGAAGTTGGATGCTCAACCGAGCCATCCAGATGCCCCTATAATTTTACATATACATATACAACAGGTAGAAAATCTAAAATTTTATGTGTATATATGCATACATGTTTATATATACTGTGTATATATGTTTAGATTTTTATTTTTTCCAGAGAAAAAAAACAAAACAAAACCAGATACTCCTGCACAAATAACTGACTAATTCCAGAACCACTGCTGGAAACCTAGAAGATGAGCCAGCAGCATTTTGTATTGGCAGAAAGATAAGAAGTGCTTAAAAACAAAAAATTACAATGGGGGCATTTCAAAAAGACACAGGAGCCAACAGAAAGAGCTCCCGATTGCTAACTATGAAACAATTTGAGCAACAAAGTAAATAAAATAATGCTGAATTATTAGCTATAATATAAGATAAATATTCATAAGTCCATAGTGATATAAATAAGTGACTGAATAAACAAATGGAGAGAATAGACTAATTTCACAAGTGAGAAAATTCCAAAGAATCTATGTAGATACTCTGTCCTCAAGGACGTGGCCTTAGCTCCTTACTCCTAAAATGTAGATTGCACATAGGCTGTGCTCCAAAGAGTACAATTCCATATAAAGTTAGAGAAGAAAAATTATTTTTGCAGTAGAGAAATCTGACAAACACTATCTCATCCAAGTGATCAAAATTAACCTCAATAGTGAGGTCACATTGTAATATGTTCCTTTGATGAGAATGACACTATATCCCTGCAATTTCATTTCCAAACATACATGTCAATCCTACCAAGAGAAAAAAAAATCATTAGACAAATTCCAGTTAAACGCCATTCTCGCCTGGATGGCTCAGTTGGTTAAGCCTCTAGCTTCGACTCAGCTCATGATCTCACAGCTCATGAGTTTGAGCCCTGCATTGGGCTTTGTGCTGACAGCTTGGAGCCTGAAGCCTGTTTCAGATTCTCTGTCTCTGTCTTGTCTGTCTGTCTCTCTCTCTCCCCCCTCTCTTTCTCCCTCCCCCTCTCCCTCTCCCCTCCTTGTGCGAGTTGCACGTGCTCTGTCAAAAATAATCATTTTTAAAGGCCATTTCTAAAACATATCTGACTAGTACCCCCTTAAATTTTCAAGGTCATTCAAATTAAGAAAAGTCTGAGAAATTACCAGGGCCAATTGGAGACTAAGGACATATGACTGCTAAATTTAGTGATACTGGATAGGATTCCGGAACAGAAAAGGATGTTAAGCAAAAACTAAGGAAATCTGGATAAAGTATAAACTCAGTTAACAACATCATTAACATTGGTACATTTGCTATGACAAATGCACTATACTAATGTAAAATTTTAGTAATAAGGAAAACTGCATTTTGTTTCTGTTGGACTGCTACAGTTTTCACAAATTTTATATACATCTTCAATTATTACACAAATTTTTTAAGTAATCTGTTTTTTAAAACCCTGAAAATTGTGTTTTATTATAACTGGTTCTGAGTAACATCATCTGGGAAATCATTATAAATTGAGTATGATTTCTGATGAACAAGGAGACTTCCTTTAATTGAATATATACAGACTAGTGATCCCTTCTGTCCTATCTGGAGGGCTAATTTTAGATGATTAATTAAGACCAGGATTATGAATTCCTTTCTTCTAAAATTTAATATTTCCTGACCTCCCTTTAGAGATACTATTCTGTGAAGATCCTCCTAGCTGTTAGGTTAGTTCTTTTGTCCCGCAAGCAACTGAGTTTTTTTTTCTTTTTTCTTTACCTCCCCCTCCTTCCTTGCTTCCCCTTCTGCCTCCTTCCCCTCCTCTCCTTTTATATCCCCTCCTCCCTCCTTTTTTTCCTCTCTCTCTCTCCTAGTCCCTATCTTACCCTCTGGCATACTTGTGCTTTTGTTTTTGTTTGTTGTTTTTTCATTTAACCAACCTATTTGTCTTTATCATGCAATGCAACCACCAGAGAAGGTGTCATATCTCAGTACATTGTTAAATGTAACAGTATAGTTATACTTTGCTTTTTCTTAATCTGTCTGAAATGCACAAATAAAATTAAGATTAAAAAGTATTCTTTTAACTGGCTTCTTCAATGGTAAAAAGCAATCATGGATATGTTTCTTCAATTAGTGCTGGGTACTGTGGATTAAATATGTTGCAATAACCTATCTGAAGTCCCCACTTGGAGGAAATGAACCTCATTCAGTGAGGAATTTTGGCTATTGTTTTAAAGAATCACATTCTCCTTATCATTTAGACCTCTGACAAGTGATAGCTCTTGTGCTTGCAGATTATCCTAGGGTCCCTCCTATTTTTGAGGCATATCAAGATTAGAACATCATATAGGTATTTTTCAGTAATGATCAATATCTTGGCTTCAACTATATCCCATTGAGAGAGAGTTGACCTTAGGTGAAATTGTGTTGTGAGCCATTTACTTTGCTGCCATCCTATTTCACTCTGCACAGGTATCAAAGCAGTTCCAAGCCTCAGTTTTAAAAAAAAGGATAAATTAAGGCTCATATCTTGGCTATGACAAAATAAGTTATTGAATCTGTGATTTTGTGGAAGCTATTTCTCTGTAAGTCACATTTATAACTATAAAATATGAATAATTTTTACCCAATAGTTTGTGTGTGTGTGTGTGTGTGTCGATTAAATTAGGTTAATTTGTGTGAAGTATCAGAAGATTGCCTCTGTATAATCACATACACTCAAAAATAGCTGATATCCAGCTAGAGCAATCTTCAGTGTAATGCCACACAAATGCTCTTAAGAAATATACTACTTTGACTATTATAGACCATTCATATTTTTTTTAAAAGTTATGTTTTTATTTATCTCTGAGAGAGAAAGAGAGAGAGAGAGAGAGAGAGCATTCAGAGGGGAGGGTCAGAGAGAGGGAGACACAGAATCCAAAGACAGGCTCCAGGCCCTGAGCTAGCTGTCAGCACAGAGCCTGACATGGGGCTTGAACCCACAAATGCGAGATCATGACTTGAGCTGAAGTTGGATGCTTATCTGACTGAGCCACCCAGGCACCCCTATTCATATTTTTATATTTACTCACTTATGCTTATAGCACAGCTAGCAAGAAATACAGTTACATCTAAAACTTTGCAATAAATTTCGCATATGAAACAAGACTTTAGTAAAGGGCTCCTATATAATGAACACCATCAGTAACCTAGGAAATAAAGATTTAGAAGAAGAAAAATGGGGCTACCTGAGATAGGACTTACAGAGTGTAATATTGTGTTTAGACTTACATCTATGCTGATTTTCTGTACAAGAATTCAGATATTCTGTGGTATACTTAGAAGCCTTAGGTATGTGTGTATAAAGGTATGAAAGGCAGAAGCAGCTAAGTCATGTGTGTATAATATTAGATTTTTCTCTGATCAAAAAAAAGAAATGGAATTTTTTAAATATACAAATTATAGATTTAAAATAATATAAAATTTACTTTTGGGGAGGATGCCTTGGGTGACTCAGTTGGTTGTGTCTGACTCATGATTTTGTCTCAGGTCATGATCTCATATTTCGTTGGATGAAGCCCCACAATGGGCTCTGCACTGACCACATGGAGCCTACTTAGGATTCTTTCTCTCTCTCTCTCTCTCTCTCTCTCTCTCTCTCTCTCTCTCTCTCTCTCTCTC
>NC_043705.1:74145348-74160276 GCF_006229205.1 Suricata suricatta | reverse complement strand
CCAAGTCTTGGTTTCATTAATCTGCTCGACTGTTCTTTTAGATTCTATATTGTTTATTTCTGCCCTGATCTTAATTATTTCTTTTCTTCTGCTGGGTTTGGGGTGCTCTTGCTGCGTCCTTTCTACTTCCAGTAGGTTCTCTGTTAATTTTTGAATTTGCGCTCTTTCTAGTTTGTTGAGATTGGCCTGGATTGCAATATACTTTCCTCTTAGGACTGCCTTTGCTGCATCCCAGAGATTTTGGATTGTTGTATTTTCGTTTTCGTTGGTTTCCATATATTTTTTAATTTCTTCTCTAATTGCCTGGTTAACACAATCATTCTTTAATAGGGTGGTTTTATACTCCACATTTTTGGAAGTTTTCCAGACTTTTTCCTGTGGTTCATTTCAAGTTTCATAGGATTGTGATCTGAAAGTGTGCATGGTATGATCTCTATTTGTTTATACTTATGGATGGCTGCTTTATGTCCCAGCATGTGGTCTATCTTGGATAGACCTATTTATTCTTATCCTTATTGTATTAAATCAAAGATTTTGTGTGCTAGGTAAATATTTCAAAGAATTATAACTAAGCTCTTTTTTAATGTTCTCATCTAATCAACCCATTTATTTTTATTTTTATTTTATGGATTTACCAAAAGTCTGAATTTTCTATTAATGGTATATTTTGTTATCTCACACCATTTACTTTTCCTAGGTCATTAACAGTGAAATTGCCTAAAACTACATACCTATCTGAGTAACATTTCTCTCAGACTATTTTAAAGTAATTTGTCTGTCTGAATCCCTTTACCTCCTAAAATTTTCTAAATTGTTTTCAGTGCTCATGCCATGTTGCCACACTTCTGACCTCCTAAAGAGGACTTTTGTGTGCTCTCCTGTGTTGAAAGTACTCTAAAACCTGAGTCAGATTAGTCCTCAGAAACCTTCTGCAGACTCTCTGTGCTCTGCCTTTAAAAATTGTCAGATTTATTAGGCACTCCTCCTTCCTTTTGCGATTCTAAGCTGTGACTATTTTTAATCAACTTCTTTTCTTACTAAGAACTTTGTGGGTGTGGCTATAATTGACATTTCTAAAATTTTCTTCTTCAAAAATTACTCTAGATTTTAAATGGCATGTTAGTGATTTGTTATAGCATAATTGCTTCTGATTTCCCCTTCCTGCAGGGAAGAAATTGAGGTGAGAAATGTGGTCTAATCATTAATGACCGGGGATAAAATCAGGTCAAGATCAGGGTTAACCGGAATCTACTACTCAGGGCCGCATGAGCCAGAGACATTAATCTGTGTCTTCAAGAAGCTCAAGCCAGGGATTAGCACACATGACAGAGCCAAAGTTTACAGAAATGGCCAAAGTTCAGCAAGAGATGCTTTTTAAAAAGTGTCTATAGACTCTTCCACAGATGTTTTCTAGCTACTAGTCAAAGGATCTGGTATTCATTTATTCTTCTTCATCTACAGGCATTTTAGGTATTTCTAAATTAGTTTCATCTGAGTTTGATTCCAGAAAACTTTGTAATCCCACATGTTCCTGGTTACAATAAGGATGTGATTGCTACCAAATAATAGAGGTAAAACCTTTTTGTAGAGGGAGCGGGTTGAAACCCATAACTGGATCTATTACCTCAGGGAGGGGAAAAAAAAAAAAAGAAAGACTTTGCATATAAGAAGAAAAGTCTCCTGGTTTTGAACACAGAAACTACAGAGTATTAAAGGTGATGAGCTTCTTAATGTGGATGGTGGTCCACTTCCATAGTGTGAAATGTGAAATAATGTGGTCTCTTCTAACCCCTGCCCGGAAAGGAGATAGGAAGGAAATTAAAAACAAAACATACCAAAATTGGTAATGTGCCCTTGTGGTGTGAAACCCTGGGCTTCAGCGGCTGACTATCTCAGGACTGCAGGTGATGGAACAGGACCCATATGCTAGGGGGCCAGTTGACTTTGGAGAAGACCAGAATGATATTTTTAAAGTAAGCCATTGCTTATTTCTTTAATAATTCTATTTTCACTGCTCATTTTCTTTAAGGTAATGTAGTTGAGTTCAAATTGCATCAGTGTAGAAAAGTGGTAATGCTGGAATCTAGGAGTCACAGGTTGGGAGCTTGACAAATTCACATAAATTAATACATTTATATAAATATATAAAAATAAACACATGATTATATTAATGAAAACATACACACATACACACACTCACATTCCTTTTTTTTTTAAGTGACACAGATAAGGAATTAACTGAGTAACTGAGGCCAAACTGACACAAGGGAACACTTTACCATCTGGAAATGATTTTTTGCGTACTAAAACTTAAAGTTTCCACTTCTTGTTTTTTAATAGTGTTATCTTACAGCTTATCCTGTTAAACCCAATAGAAAGTATCAGAAATAATGTTTTATTATAAAGGAAGTAGGCGCTTTTTTATCAGTCTTGCCTGTTTTCTTCCTTTGATCAAGACTTGTATGATGTATGGGTTGGTTTGTTTTGCTGTTGTTTTTAAATAACCCATGGAAAAGTTTCTTCCCTAGATCTTCAAAGTAGTATAATGAAGCTATTAAATTATGAAAGCAATTAAGCTTTAACATAACCAGAAATATATCTATTCCCACTACATTTTATAAGTACTTAAAAATAATTGCAATATATATACATACATAAAATTACTTAATTTCTTTCTTAAACTTTATGTTTATTTATTTTTGAGAATGAGACAGAGCATGAGTGGGGGAGGGGCAGAGAGAGGGACACAGGATCTGAAGCAGGCTCCAGGCTCTGAGCTAACAGCAAGGAGCCCATCTTGAGGCTGGAACTCACAAACTGTGAGATAACGACCTGAGCCCAAGTTGGAGGCTCAACCGACTAAGTCATCCAGGTGCCCCTAAATCCTCATTTTTAAAAAACAGATGCACCAAACCAGATCTGCACTCCACTACACAACGTAGTGAGCACTGTATCAGTCTGCTAGGACCACCATAACAAACTACCACCCACTGGACAGCTTAAACACCACAGGGCCACCCAGGCACCTCAAAATTACTTAATTTCTTTGCAAAGAAGCATATGACTATTATAATTGCTCCAGTCAACTAGTATTTTTTGAAGACCTACTGACCACAGTGCTGTGATAACCAAAAGTAATGGCATAAAAATTAAACCTTTGCCCTGAAATATTAAAATGATTTTAAAAGGCCTACAATATAGGTTAGACATTGGAAGAAACAAGTGACTATATATTCCAAGTTGGATGTACTCATCAGTGACTTAAATTCTGAAGCAATTTTCTTATCACAGAGCACATTTTGAGTAGTACATTCTAGGCAATAATTTGTGAAAATCACATAAAATGATGCTTCTCTGTCCACTTCTATCAAGGTTTAGTGCTTGGAGGACAAAGGTAACTTTTGAATCATTCTCCTTGGAATCTGTCATTTAAAAATTATTTACATTAATTGTTACTTAAGTGGAATATTTGTAGAAACCCAGAGGTTTCTAATAGAACTTTTTCCTAGGATTATGTAGCAAAAGTGAAAATGTTTTAATGTCTAAAATAAACTCAACATTTTAAGGAAGAATGCTTACACTGTAAATACATGTCAGCAATGATTTGTGGCATGCGAGCTTTGCAAAATGAGTTTAGCAGGGTTTTATAGTTCTATCAATAAAGAACATACAAGGATGATACTAAAGAGTATAGAATTTTTCATGATTTCTATAATTTAGAGGAAAGATAAAAGCTGTCCTGATTTTGTGTGCTAATTAGGGCCTCTGTAATGGTAGTATAAAAATGCTCTAATGGTAACATTGTGGGAAGTAATTTAGTTTTTTTCAACTAAAATCAGAGTTGGGTGGTGTCAGTAAGAATGGACACACTGTATAGAAGCAGCCGGCCTTCCCATTGCAGCAGTTCAATACATGTCTGCCCAAGTGGAACCTTCTGTAGGTGCTTGGACTGGAATGAGGATTTATGATCTTGCCTTTCACATGAAGGAAAGTTAGTGAATGTTGTTCATTCAACTGTACTTTAAAGGTGAGAAAGGGAACGTCTAAGGAAAGTCAGGGTGGAAGAATGACAGAGAAGTAAAAAATTTCTACTGCAGGGAAAGAAAAACTATTCCCCCTCTACTCTTCTAGGTTCTTGTCTGAGATCCTGCTGTCATAAAAGACAGATTAACAGGTGAAAAATAGAATTTTAATAACTTTTATACCTCCTCTATGGTTGGGAGATACCCAAGAAAATGGAGTAACTCCCTGAAACGGCCCAAGTCATCACCTTAAGTATGGTCTCCAGCTAAAGACAAAAAAGACTGAGGGAGAAAGAGGCCAGTTATGGAAGATTATCAGGCAAAACAAGGTAAACAAGGCTAAGATTGCTATATAGATTGAAGTCCAAGATTCTCCCTTGATAAAAGTTTCCAGAGATTTGGCCATCCTCCTTTTCTTTATACTAGAAGGAGAAACCCTTACAAATGGAGATGTTCCTTTTGAACGTAAATGTCTCTTACAAAAGGTAACTTCTACTGTTTTCAGATCTTCTCCTGTATCTGCTGTTTCTTAAAAACAGCCCGGGGAACAATAATATGAAAAAGAGGCATATTTAGGGATGGTATAATTTGCTCCCCTTTACTATCCTGTCTTATTAGGAAAAGATTTGGTGACTTTTCTTTTGTTTCTCCTCAGCCCTGCAGTTTTTTTTAATGCACTGAATTCTGCCTTCATTGAACATAAGCTTGGAAACAGATTCTTCCCGGGAGCATCCAGATAAGAGCTCTGCCCAGCTCACATCCTGGTTTTGGCCTTGGGATAACCTAAGCAGAGAGCCCAGCCATGCCTGCCTAGATTTCTCACCAACAGAACTGAATCAGAGTTAATGGATGCTGATTTAAGCCAGTAAGTTTGTGGTAATTTGTGCAATAGTAGAAAACTAATAAAGATCGATATAAATGACATCTCTTTACTCTTAACTTTGGCAGTTAAATGCATACTGTTTTCTCAGATGACATTTCCCAGTTATTACCATTCCCCAACCCCACACCTTGTACGCTTTGTAAAAAGTTGTAAGAGTCCTTGATATTTTAAAATATTCTCCCATTGGGGAAGTGAACTGATGTGGTATGCTCTCAGCAATTGTAGTAAACACTGGTTGTTTTTGAAAATGCTCATGATAAGCTTAGAGTCTGGAAAATTGCTCTTTAACTTGATGGGGTATTTTTTATCCTTTTAGTTAAGATACTAATTTGCATCCTTTTGAAACTCTTCAATTCAGATCATAAATGCTCATTATACTTCTTCATTGTGAGCATGATCAAGCCTTATGCATGCATATCTTTAGCACCTCTTGAAATGGCTACAGTCCTTTGAACAAACGAAATACTGGAGAAAATGAGGACTGTATTTCCCTGCATCTTGTTTTTAAAGATGGATGCACTCTTCAATAGCAAATGCCTAACAAGCTGAACAGTTTCAAGGGCTCTGTTGATTGAAAAACATTATCAGATAGTACTTTCCGAAGCAGGCCTTCCTACATGTGGATGCAATGTTATTTGAATGAGAACCATCTCCTAGTTAAGATTAACAAAGGATTTACATAATAAAAACAAATTTTATTATAAATGAAAATAGTGTGTGTGTGCTTGTATTTGAGGACTAAATGCATTTATTACCATAACAAAAATGACCTAGAAATGTCAAGGACAAAATTTCTTAGGCACTGATAACTTTAGAAAAATGGTTGCTATGAAGTTTTTTTTTTAATAAAATTTTTTCAGTATGTTGTACTTAGTGGTTCTGTTTGTCTCTTGTGGTAATTACCCTTTATTATAATTTCTAAGATAGTTAAAATGGTATGTCTAACTAATTCATAATCTGTATAGATTTATAAAGCATAATATTATAGATAAAACCTAAAAAGATCTATGAATACTATAATATTAGGACACTAAAGTATATTAAGTTAAAATATAATGATAATAATCTGGGGGACACTTGGTGTCTCAGTTGGTTAAGCATCCGACTTTGGCTCAGGTCATGATCTCACAGTTTCTGAGTTTGAGACCCGCGTCAGGCTCTGTGCTGACAGCTCAGAGCCTGGAGCCTGCTTTGGATTCTGTGTTTCCCTCTCTCTCTCTCTCTGCCCCCACCTCAGTCACACTCACTCGCTCATGTTCTCTCTCTCAAAAATAACATTATTTTTTTAATATATAAAGATAAGGATCTGGATATCAAGTTACTACATAGTTGTAGTGTGGCAATTTTAATCAGTTAAACATAAAAAAAATCAATGAAATCATTTTTTTTTAATATTGTTTAAGTCTAGCTTAAGTGGTTTGCTTTCTTTGGTATTTAGGAAATAACTGATAAATTTAAAAAGAGGAGAAAAATATATTTGTAAACAATAATCATAATTTAATTTTTCATTTGCTTACTTTGACAAGACTTTATAATGTATTTTTATGCCTGTTGTACTGATGAGAATAGTAAAGCCTATCTAGACTATTTAACAATTAGTAATGGGAAATCTCACTAAAATGGAGTTGGGAGGTTCAGCAAGGGGAACGCTCATGCACTACCACTTATGATCAATTGCAAACACAACAGGAACAGAGAACTTTGACTTTCCAAAACCTTGCCCTTGCATATGGATACTATTCTACTCCTCGGGTGGAGGAAGAAATGCTTTTCTCATCCCTTCTAGGCAACAGCTCAGCCAATAAAAAGCCACCACATTTCTAACTCCCAGTTTACTCCAGTGGACTTAATTTTTATTTTAATATCTATTTATTTATTTATTTATTTATTTATTTATTTATTGTTGAGAGTGAGAGAGCAAGCAAGCACAAGCAGGGGTGGGGCAGAGAGAAAAAGAGGGAAGCAGAATCTGTCAACTTCAGAGCCTGATGCAGGGAAAGAACTCATGAGTGCGAGATCATGATCTGAGCTGAAGTCAGACACTTAACCAAGTGAGCCACTCAGGCAGCCCCATGAACTTAATTCTTAACAGCCTTTCCAGCTTACCCCCTTTTCTCCTTAAAAAGTATACCTCTTCTTTATTCCTCAGAGTTGCCTATAGTTTTGCTGCAGCTTTTTGCAAAGCTCTTTATTCCTGAATAAACACTTTTTTTGTAGGGGGTAGTTAAGTAACTGACAGTTTTCTGTATTTAAGGTTTAAGGTTAACAACTGTAATCTGCCCTTCATGATTTATCTAGTTAAATATATAGTCAATATTCAAATTCAGATCTTTTTGTGTGTTTTCTCAGGACTCACTTAACACTACTTTCAAAAATAAACATAAGTAATCTTAACATTCCTGTTGAATGTTTTTGAAGAACTGAGTAAACTTACTGTAATATTTGATTGGCAAGAATAACATCTGCAAAGAGTTTGGAAAAAAAAGTTTCAAGAGGCAAGGACTTGTCCTACCACATAATAAAATAGTATTAGATCAATGGAAATATGCAAAAATAAATACAAATATATGTGAATATATCTATGTATGTGTTTATGCATATTTATTGTGTCTATTTTTATATCCCCTGTCAACCATTTTATAAAACCAGCAGTTCTCATTGACACCTCCAGTTCAATCCATGACTGGAGATTTCCATTCAGTTTTTCTCTTTTTGCATTTGAGATGCTTTTATTCAACAGTAAGAAACTTGCTCTGTAACATATAACATAGAGAGACAGGCCTAGATACAGTGATAACCTCAGTGAAAATGAGCACACCTAGGTTACAGTGTAGATATTGTTTTCAACTGTACGCATCTTGTGCTTTATGGAAGAATGGCTAATTTCAGGCAGAAGTAGGGGAAATACAAGAGGAGACCAAAACATCTTATTGCCGAAAAGTAAGAAAATGCTCTTAAAAAATAATAGGGACATACTAAAATAAGACAGAACTATTTAGAGGGACACATCTTGGAGCAATCCTGGCCAAATCTGAGATAATTTGAGCATCAAAATAGGTAAAGTCAGCATTATAACCCACTGAATCAAATAAAAATCCATGAATCCACACAGATATAAATAACTGAATAAATAAATACCTAGGAGAGAAGTCTAAGCTCTTTTACCTATAACACTAATAAAATTGTGTGATTAAAAAATATCTTCTATGTCTGTGAAAATTAGTGGGAAGAATATTGATTCTAAACAGGATAATGTAAACTCCAAGTTCCTCTTCACAAATTAATTATCAGTTGTGAAGGAAAACTGGTAATTAAATGGAGGATTTGGCCAAGACTTCCTTATCCAATAAGCAGAGTTACCATTAACAACAATACTGAACCAATATTGTGCCTTCTGATATGATGATGCTAAGATGTCACTTCTATGTCATTCCTGAAAAAATGAATAGCCTAAATCTAATCATAAGGAAATATCAATCTAACCCAAACTGTAGGATAATCTACACAATAACTAGCCTATATACTTTAAAAAATATCAAAGTTAAAAACAGAAAAGTTGAGGAAATATTCCTGATAAGAATATGACTATTAAAGAAAATAACTTTCATATTAAATGTGACTATAAAAAAATAGTCACTACTGATAAAGTTAATTAGCATATTGGGACCACAAATGGAGGCTGCCTCCTTGCCTACCTCACACCCCAAATCTAATCCTGCAGGCCTGCATGTAGGGGGAAACTCTTGTCAAGGAATCCTAACATATGCTTAACTGAAGAAGTAGGATCTTCAAGTTTCAGAGAATTGAGCTCTCTACCATCCAGCACGTCTGCTTATTTTATGTCTAAGAACTCTGGTCCCAGAAGCTCTAATATTTACAAAATTAGCAAAATATTACAAAGACAACATAGAATTCCAATAGTCATTATCAGTAATATTTCATTAGATAAGAACGTTCACTTAATAAGTGCACTTGAAACCAAGGGTTCCCAATGGTTAAGATTTAACTCTTGATTTCCATTCAGGTCATCATCCTAGGCTCTTGAGATCAGGCCCTGTGTTAGCCTCTATGCTGGGCATGGAACCAGCTTAAGATTTTCTTATTCTTTCTCTCTGTCCCTCTGCCCCTCCCCTGCTCATGTGTGGCTCTTTCTCTCTCTCTTAAAAAAAAAAAAAAAAAAGGCAAGTGTTCCCAAATCAACAAACAGAATAGGATACCAATTTTAAATAGTATGCAGAAGACTCCAAGAGCCTTCAAGATCCCAAAATAGATTCACTAAAAGATTCATTGTAAAAAAGAATGTCATGACTCCTACTACTACCCTCCATCTTTCTTTACTTGGCTACTCATTCTACTAATCTTCCATCTGAATTGCTTTCCACTCTGAAAATACATCAACGCTGTAAGTTAAGTCCACCTTAACAGTGGCCTTAAAAGCTACAACTGTTCCAAGGCCAGAAACCTAAAATACCTGTGCCTCCACCATTGTACCCTCCCAGGGGTTCATCATTACAACACTGGTCCAGAAATCAGTGTCTCATTCTCAATCAATTAGGACTCTGTAAAAAAAAAAAAAAAATGGTCTTCAAAAGTTTTGTCAAATATTTCCACACCAACTCAAATGCCCCCATATCTACCCTTGAAGGAAGGGCTCCCTATTTGGCACCCTTCTCAGGGTTGAGAAGCATCTAAGTGGGGGGTGGTTATCCAGTAAAATACTACCAGTTATTTCCTTCAAAAGCAAAAGGCAAACTAAAATCAAAATTAATGGAAAACCTTTCCAAAGTCTGGTAGATAATCAGGGCTACGATTTCTACTTTGTTTTTCTTAAAATGAGTTTTAAAATGAATTTTTTAAGCTATTTATTTTGAAAGAGAGAGAAGGAGAAGGAGAGGGGCAAAGAGACAGAGATACACACATGCAGACAGAGAGAGAGAGAGAGAGAGAGAGAGAGAGAGAGAGAGAGAGAGGGAATCCCAAGCATGCTCCACACTGTCAGTGCAGAGCCCAACACAGGGCTTGAACTCACAGTCTGAGATCAAGACCGGAGACAAAATCAAGAGTGGAATGCTTTATTCACTGAGTCACCCAAGTGCCCCTACAATATCTACTTAAATGCCATTCACTCATGAGCCTACAGATGGGTTTCTGGGAAAGAAAAAAACTGCCTGAAGCCACCAAAAGGTGAGAATTCTTACTTAAGTCAGTTCTTCTGGTTCTCTGTAGTGACCAGTCAAGAAAAAAAGGTAAAGTTAAATTCATTTCCACATTTAAACTCTTGTGAATTTCATTCTGGGAAGCTTCCAGGGACAACTATTTCCTTCATGCTTGTCTCCTTTTGTGTCCTGAGAACTTGGCTTGGTTTTCTACTTGCCTGAGCCACACAAGTGGTCAGGTTTTTGTCTATGGAAGCATCTAAAAATATAGCTGGACAGAAATACAGGTTGTGTTCCATTTGTGCCTAGGGCCCTATAGACTGCTGCCAGCTCTCACAGGAGCATGTAAGTCTCTTTTTGGATATCTTTGGAGGCAGCTTTGGATCTTGAAAAAATAGTGCCTTTTACACCCTCTTTGGGATGCTTCTTTCATCCATGGAGTCATTCAATTTTTGTCTCAAATAATTATTTTTATTGGCAAAAACCTGATGAGATATTAAAAGCATTTTTAATATAGCTCTGTGTTCAGAAGTTGGTGAAATTGAAAGCTGATATTCAGAGGCCTAATAGGAACTTTTTGTTTTAGGCTTTCTCCCCTAAGCTAAATGAAACTATATACCCAGAGGGAAAGAAAAACATTTCAAACATAAACATTTTCAAATCTAGAATATAGAAATCTTGAATGTTTTCTTCTTGATCTTAAGAAGCAAACATCAGATAATACAGTTTATGTGTGGGTCAGCTCTTTGATGTCATTCAGGCTGTAGCCCAATTCTTGGAGGAATTAAAAACAACTGTCCTCCCCGCCCATCTTTCAACAAATTGAGTCTTTACAAGAACAGGAAATGTTCAACTCATTTTTATCTATACCTAACCTAAACTCTTCATCTCAAAAGACATAGATATTGTAAAATTCTGGATTTAGGAACCAAAAGTTCTTCTTGGAAGAACTTGTGAATTCTTTCCCTGTGCCTTCAAGATGTAAATGTTCTCTCCAGTCTTCTCTCCAGTCCTCTCTAGGAACTCTTATCAAGGCCATGTCTTTGAAATGCAAACTTCAGGGTGGTAATTCTTATTGAAGAGAGAAAAAAATGGTTATTTGGAAACTAAGAATAAGAAATCTTTAAAGTCTTTTACACAAATATTAATAAATGTAGCAGTCATCCGAACAGATAAACTTAAGTGCATCTTCCAGAAGCAGTTTGGATCCAACTATTCTTTTATAACCTAGTGAATTTTGCTTTACTATGTCCATCTCAACAGCTAAATATTTAAAACAAAAGCTTCTAAGATATCTGCATATGTTTGTATGTATCTACATATATCAATGGTGGATAGTGAGTCTGTGCAAGCATACCCTAAATGCCCCTGTTAATTATTATATTGAAAATGTAGAGATCCAGTCCTCCCTCAATATTACCATCAAACAATTTGCAGGTGTTGTCCAGCATTCAATGTCAGAGGCACACAGAATGGTCATCGCCCTTGTAAGGGAGATCTCTCTTGATCTCCTTGCAAACATTGGCTGTACAAGAAGGGGAAGGCCTTCTGATACTTGCTAGACTAAATTGCTATACTATAAGAACATGCTGCACATAGATTCCAGCAGCAGATGCTTTGTGCAGTTAGCCACTCCTGGACTCCCTGTCCCTGTATGTGAGTTCCTCAATAAACCTCTGTCTCAATTGCTGTCTCTAGGTCTTTATTTTGGCTTCCCCAGACTATCACCCACTCTAGTCTTAGAGTCTGCTGGGGTGTGGCTGCACAGTATGTGTGTTATAGATGTACAGTATTTTTTTTACCTCAGGATAGTATTGCCAAAATAGATTTTTAAAGAGCTCTATTTGTTAAACATTTATATAAATCAAATCTGTTATCAAAATATAAACAACTTAAAGGTTTTATTTTTTTTAATAGTTTATTGTCAAATTGGTTTCCATGCAACACCCCGTGCTCTTCCCCACAAGTGCCCTCCTCCATCACCAACCCCCTCTTTCCCCCCTCCCCCTTCCCCTTCAACCCTCAGTTAGTTTGTGTCCCTCTCTCTCCCCAACTCTCTTTCCCTCTTCCCCTCCCCCTGGTCCTCCATTAGCACTTAGCTCCTCAAGGTTCTGGAACCCTTGCTTCAAAATTCCTTAGAGACTTAACAGCTGTGCCTAACCCCTACAAACTAAAAAGTATGTCATCAGTCACTCCTCACAATCTCAGATTCCAGTGACACTCTTTCTACCCCCTGGGTCTTGTCATCATGCTTTAATAAGACCACCTTTTCTGCACCAAAAGCATCTTAATTCTTTTTTGATGGTACATCCCTGGATCCCACCTCACATCACATCATTTAGATCATTTTCAAATAAGATAAAATACTGAAACACTAATTACTGAACATCAGTTCATCCACTTTTGGCTCTTTTACAGAGGAACTAAAGATATTTGGGTCTTCTAATAAACATGTTTTGTGCCACATTGAGGAAGAACATACTTTTAGAAATTATGAAATGTATTTATAAATCTGCCAGTCCACAACTGCTTAATAATAAGGATGAAAGGAAACAACTGTGTATGAAAATTAAGTAAGCAAAATAAAATGATCATTTTCCAGAATGAGAAAGAGGAACATAGGACAAAATCTAAATAGACAGGAAAAAATGTAGCATGTTTATAGGAAAGGAGTTTTAGGTGTGGGTCCAAGGAGCTAAGATTGGAGTTTATTTAAAAATTTTAATGAGTTTTAATGTCAAAAGTACAATGTGCAAAATTATAATTTGGCTTTCTAACTAAGGACAAAGTTTTCTTAGATTATTGGTCATTTCTTAATAAGTAGTTTTAAATGGAAGTTTTTCTTTACCTCTCTTTTTTAAGTTTATTTGAGAAAGAGAGAGAGAAAGAGAGAGAGAGAGAGAGAGAGAGAGAGAGAGAGAGAGAGAGAGAGAGAGTGTGTGTGTGTGTGTGTGTGTGTGTGTGTGTGTACATGTGCACACACACCCACAAGCAGGGGAGGGGCAAAGAGAGAGAGGGAGCCCAAGAATCCCAAGTAGGCTCCCTGCTGTCAATGCAGAGCCCAAAGTCTCCATCTAACAAACTATGAGATCATGACCTGAGCCAAAATCAAGAGTCAGACCCGTAACCAACTGAGCCACCCAGGCACCCTGGTTTTTCTCTACCTCATAAGTAATCTGCATGGACAGCAAAGATTTTGTCTTTTACCAAAACAGTTTATTGTTCTCCATGTTTTCTTTATTTACTTAAGGTCTTCAATTAAGAATATTTAGTCTTCTCACTATTAAAAGAGCTAAATTTTGTTTACAGCTATGTAACCTTCTGTATTTGCCTTTAACATCTTCCATTGTCATTGTGGTTGAATAGATAATTACATATTATTTCATAGTGATCTGTGGTCCTATTTAATCAAATTTATAAATCCTCTGACATTTTCTCAAAAACAAATTCTAAATGGTGTTGCATTGTCGTCAAAGTAACTTTGAGATTTCCCAGAGAGTCTGTCAACAATTTCAAAGGAATAATCTTAAACCTCATGCAGGAGAGATGTTAAAATAATTAGGTTTATTTGGCATGTTAAATTACATGAAAACCATTGTCAAGTAGGTGATGATAAACCTTCTTATATTATATGTATAAGGACCTATGTTACTAATCTGGGCATTCCAAAAATTGTTTGAAGTTCATAGACATCTGTCAAGTCTTGTTGCCCTATTATTATCTTCAATTGTGGTATGCTGCCAAAATAATTACATTTTCTTATTAAATAAATTCTCAACAGATCTTTAACCAGTGGCATTTTTTTAAAAAAGTCTCTTATCATTTATAGACAGTTATTGTTTTACTGATGCTTTTGCAAAAGTGAGATTCATGGAAAGGACCCTACCAAGTACTCTTGACCACTGACAAGTCTTCTAAATTACAAAGTATCAAAACCTGAGTGCATATTACACAACCAAAAATGTCCCATCTGACATATGGTTCTGTATAGAAGAAGACCTCAAACTCAGACTATGAAGAAAAGTAGCTGACATCAAGGTAGACCCCTCCACCCAATAAGTCAAAAAATGTTTCTTTCCCTTCCTCCTCTGTCTGACCATCTTTTCCTTAATCATATAGACCACAAAGGTCCATATGATTCTTTTGTTCATGTAGGGGCTTGCCTTGTTCTGGAAAGATAATTTCACTGTTAACATTTCTCAGTCCATTACAAAAGAGGGTAAAGTAACCTCCAACTGATTGTTAGATTTGCTAAGATGATGATGATCCTATATAGGTCTTCCTACCTGCAACAAACTTCTCTCTGATTCTAATACCTCAGCTCCTCTGGAACAAACTCACTAGATAAACACTTTCGGGGAAGTGGGGATAGCTACGTGGAATACATAAAGAAGTCAGTTGACCTAAGAAAGTGACTCCTTCAAAGGGGGTCTTTCTTTGATCTATTTGGTTTAAGTTGGCTTGGATCATAGGGACTATAGCTTTGGAGTACCCTCCAAATGTTGGCTATTATTCTGCTTATAGTAATTCTAAAGTCTCCTTGATGTTTTTTAAAAGCTTTAATTCTTCAATATAACTTTGGCTATTTGGGGTCTTTTGTGGTTCCATATGAATTTGAGGATAGTTTGTTCTAGCTTTCAGAAGAATATTGGTACAATTTTGATGGGGATTGCATTGAATGTGTAGATTGCTTTGGGCAGTAATGACATTTTCACAATGTTTATTCTTCCGATCCATGAGCATGGAATGTTTCTCCATTTCTTGGTGTCTTCTTCAATTTCTTTCATAAGTTTTCTATAGTTTTCATCATATAGGTCTTTTACATCCTTGGTTAGGTTTACTCCTAGGTATTTGATGGTTTTTCGTG
>NC_043705.1:74090145-74145248 GCF_006229205.1 Suricata suricatta | reverse complement strand
CATCACTCATCATCAGGGAAACACAAATCAAAGCCACACTGAGATACCATCTCTTGCCAATCAGAGTAGCTAAAATGAATAAATCAAGAGACTATGGATGCTGGCGAGGGTGTGGAGAGACGGGCACACTCCTCCACTGTTGGTGGCAATGTAAACTGGTGCAGCCGCTCTGGAGAACAGTGGGGAGGTTCCTCAAAAAACTATCCATAGAACTCACATATGCCCCAGCAATAGCACTGCTAGGGATTTACCCAAGAGATAGAGAAATGCTGATGCATAGGAGCACATGTACCCCAATGTTCATAGCAGCAATGTCAACAATAGCCAAAACATGAAAAAAGCCTAAATGTCCATCAGCTGATGAGTGGATCAGGAAGATGTGGTATATATACACAATGGAATACTACATGGCAATCTATAGGTTTGAGTCTTTTTATAAAAGAAAAGAAAACAAAAAAATAAATAAAAGCTTTAATTGCATGCTTTCAGCCACTGGTGACCAGACAAATGATTTCCCTTTGTCTAGAAGGCGAAAAGTGGAATGAAGAAAACAGGCACCTCAAGCACCAAAATTTCAATATACTAACCTATGGATTCCAGTCAGAGATCCAGCCTGACCCCAATGTGAACAAGTAGCAGTTGGAGAGAGTGGTATTAATGCCTTAACTCTAAGTGGTGTTTAATACTTTCACTCTCAATATAACTGAGAGTATTGATTAAAAGGAGGTAACTGATAAATTTAAATAATGAGCAGAACATCTGAATAATTTATCTCAATAATTGCTAAACGATTGCTTTTCCACTAGGCCTATACCCATCTGTTCTTTGTGGTGCATAGAAGTTCTTGCAGTTTTAAGTCTGCACTAATGACACATTTTGTCAAATATCTGCCAATCAAACTGTATTATTATTTAGAAGGCCAAATGGGTAAAATGGATTGAAGGTACACCATGAAATATTCAATGGTTGAAGGAATGGTTTAGAGATAAAGCAACATTGGTGTATATCCATAAGATGGTGAATATTGAAAAAATTACAATAAAGAGGTATATGATACAGTGCTACTTTTGCAAACACTACTTTTGCAGAAAATAGTTATGCCAATTTTGCACAAAAAGGCATTCATACAATGCATTAAATACCTCCCTATGTGAGTTCAGAATAGGAGACCGGTATAGAGAAACAGATTCAAAAGTTCTTCCATGTATAATGCTATTAAGCATTAAGTACTGGCATTTTTGTTTTTTACTGCATTCAGACCAGGTCTTTTCCAGTAAAAAGACAACTGAAGCTTTTCACAACAATGACGCTCTCTCCCAAGTTTCCTCTCTCTGCCCACAGATTAATACATTATTTAATGACATTTTGAATTAAAAAGTTTTACATTATGTTCCAGGTGTTATTCTAATGACTTTGAGAATGTTGACTCAATTAATTCTCATCACAACACTTGGGATAGGTTTTGTCATTATCCTGGTTATATAGATGAAGAAATCTACTCACAGAGAGACTGAGTAACTTGCCTGATGTCCTGATATTTTTCATCAGAGGTGCTTAAATAAAAGCCTAAGCAGTCTGGCCACAGAATTTGCATGTTGACCATCATGACCATCTACTTTTCACGTGTCATATTTCTTAGCCATATAAAAAACTATTTCATAATGATTCTATTAAATGTCAGGGAACCAGGATTCAGCAACTCTCTTAAAGAGCCATTGGTACAGTCAAGCACTATTTTCAGGGTATGGTCAGGAAGTAATCTATGAGTCTTATACAACATAGTTACTACAGGTTTGAAGACTCAACTCTGGAAACCCAGGTCAGTTTGAGCATTGATTTGTTTTTGTTTATTTTGGTGGATCATTCTGTAAGCAACTCCAACATCTCATCTACAGTTACTCTCATCCCTCATTAGATGTGTGATGCATCAGGGTGAAGGGACCAGTATTCACCTACTTTCATCTCTGAAAATCCTCCTCCTTACATAGGATTCAAAAGAATAAAGGTCTCATGCAATTCCTCTCCTTCTTTGCCATTTATTCACATAATACAGATTTTGTTCTTCATCAGACCTAGACCATCTTTGCTCTCTGTATGCAGAATATACATCCAAAAGCCCATTTTTTACAAATAGGCATTTTTGTTTTGCTAATGAATGCCTGCTCATTCAGGGCATGGGCTCTTTTAACAATGTTGGTGGCTAACTGCTTCTTTCATCTTTCTGTTGTTTTCTCTATGGTCTAAGCAAAGCAAATCAGTTTAGATCAGTATTTTTGTTTTGTTTTTGCTTATTGCTTTAATTTCCCACCATTTTGAAGGACTCCTGTTACACAGACAAATCCAATAGTTTTTGTGACCTTCAGCTTACAAAATTTGGTGGAGTCATTTAAGATATATAACACAAATACAATTTCAAGATAAGATACAATGTAGATATTTATGTAAATTAAATCATATACATTTATATTTATATAAATGATTGAAAGTTGACAAATAAATAGTTCAAGCCTTCATCAGGCATGATCTATGGGCATTAGTTTTTACTATTGATAATTTAGAAAAGTTTCTTTTAGATTCACAACTTTTTTATTGGCAATGCTATTTCCTTTTTAGATTTGTCAAATATGCTGAAAACTTTATCAGATTTCTTTCATTTTTAAGCTCTATGTTTTAGAGGAATCTACTACAAACCTAATTCTGAAAACTCCACTCATTCAAATATTTCCATTACTAGGCTCCATAGAATCTGTTCAAATTAGAAAATAAGTTTTGCTGGCATTTTCCTCTCAGATGCCCAGTGCATTAAAGGCAGTAGGAATATTCTTGCAAATATTCAAGTTAGCCAGCAGTAAGTCAGCCCTACAAGAAAAATGACTTTGACTCTCATAAATACAAATAGCTAAGACAAATATGGTAATACACTACTGTTACCTATTTGGATTTCACCAGTTTTTCTACTTTTGTTTTTCTTCAGTCCCAAGATCTAATCTAGGATATAGCATTACATATGGCACTACTTGAATTTTATCGGGAAAAATTATAGTAAAGGAGTCAAAATTTTATATTCATGACCATGGTGCCATTTTTTAACTTCTTCATTTATACAGTTTTTTTACATGCTTAACTGCAACACGTGGTTCAGTTTATATGTCATTCGTCTGGCAGTGTTCCCCCTGTTCAGGAACAGTTAGTTAAATTCATATTTGTGTTCTCATGGTAGTGTTTCTGTGCTGTTAGCATATCACTCACTGTCTTGCCCAAACACTTTTACTCATGTTGTACTAATTTTTATACTGAACTCCTTGGATGGGCAAAATACCTCCTTTTTTCAACTTTAATTTCTAAGTGTCTAGTGCAGAGGAAGACAAACTATTTAATAAAATATTTAAATTGATATAAATGGACTTTTTAGAGATACAGCTATTGTTTATATCTGCATATTCAGTTCCAAAACAACAACAAAAAATTCACTATTATTCATAGAAATATACTTTTTGGTTTAGTTGGCTCCCTTTCTCTCCAATCATTATGGCTCATTCCAGCTCATAGATATTTATTTTGCCTGTGTCTATATATAGTTGGGATGGTGAAAAGCACATTTAGATCGGGCATTTCCACCCCTATGTACAGCCAGTAAGTTTTCTTTGAGGTCTGAAAACTGGAGATTCATTACAGTAATACTTACGACATCATAGCACATGTATAACTGCCTTTAGATATGAAGGAGGTATTTGCCATCATATTAGATGATCAATAAACAATAAATTAAGAAAAAAAGAATCCTATCCTTATCAAATAAGCCAACATTTAAAAAATAAGATAAAATGCAAATATTTTGCTCCCAGAATTAGTTTTATGTTAGAAATGTCATGCTTATGTGATTTAACTATTGATGCATATGATACATATTAACTAAGGGAAATTCTTTCTTGTACTCAAAGCTCTGGGTTTAACTAGTTTTATCCATTTAACTGGACATACTCTTCTTATTAATATTTAAGTAATAACAGCATTTTCTGCTTCACAATATTTTGAAAATAAACACAGTTAGGGGTGCCTGCATAGCTCAGTTTGTTGAGCAGTAGACTTCGGCAAAGGGCATGATCTTAGGGTACGTGAGTTCGAGCCCCACGTCGTGTTCTGTGCTCACAGCTCAGAGTCTGGAGCCTCCTTCAAACTCTGTCTCCCTCTCTCTCTGCCCCTTCCCTGCTTATGCTCTGTCTCTCAAAGATAAATAAATGTGAAAAAAAATAAAAGAAACACATCTGATATTTCTATTTCAAAAATCACATTTGAACAGAAAAATCTTAATGATATTGATATAATGCAAAAGAAAATTTAAAGTTGACAAAGAATATCCATTAAGTTAATAAACTTTAAAACTTATCTTTCTTCCTAATTAGTAAGATTCAAAGTTATTTTCCATTTCAGAATTATTAACCAAGCTGGAATCTTCAAGCAAGCTCCAGTATATATGTTTGGGTGTGAGTTATGTTCCTATTTTTGTTTCCAATGTGGTAACTCCTTTACATGGTTATTGATGAGTCTTTGTGAACCTGACTTCGATGTGATGGATCATTGTGATCTATAACGCAAAGTAAATATTTCTCATTGTCATTATTTCCCATTGTCCCAAATTATTCAGGGACTATACATACACTATAGACTGTACTTCTATTTATGAACATTTTAGATAAAATATAGAAATATTTTCACTGAAAATTGGAGAAACATTTGAGATGGTTTGAGAATTTTGTGACACATTAAGACTTGAGCTTTAGAGGGTACCTGGCTGGTTCAGTTGGTAGAGCAATGAGACTCTTGATCTTGGAGTTTTAAGTTTGAGCCCCATGTTGGGTATAGAGATTACTTTAAAAAAATGCAAAGAAAACAAAGATTTGGGCTTCAGATTTGTGGATAATTCTGTAGAATTTTTACTGACTTCATAATGATTACTCTGAGGACAGAAGATTGGTGGTAGACTAAAAATGGAACTTATGGGACACCTGGGTGGCTCAGTTGGTTAAGTGGCCAACTTCAGCTCAGGTCATAATCTCGTGGTTTGTGAGTTCAAGCCCACGTCGGACTCTGTGATGATAACTCAGAGCCTGGAGCCTGCTTTGGATCCTGTGTCTCCTTCTCTTTCTGCCCTTCCCCTCCTCTTGCTCTGCCTGTCCCTCAAAAATAAATAGACACTAAAGAAAAATGGAAAATTGTGAATAGGTAGAGACTATTAGTTAACTGCCTGTGGGGAATAAGTTTAGGAATTCCCTGAACTTGTAAGGATAAGTTAACAATACATAAAGAATTAGAAAGCCATAGGATGAACACACCCAAGATTAAGTAAACAAGATTATATAAACAGGGCAGAGGCCCCCCAGTATGGGATAAAGCTGTAAGAATACGAAATCTCAGGATGAAAATATCCAAGATTAGGTAAACAAGATTAGATACTCAGGGCAGAAGCCCTCACAACTTAGTACAATAGCAGAGAGCTATTCCTTCAGAGAAAGGACCAAAATAAGTAAACAGGTAAACAGGGCTATAGACCATTGCAGGGTGAAGTTGCCCAGAACAGAGCTATTTAGCTAAAGAAAGGTTCCTTGCTGACCCTGAGGTAGCATGCTTTGTCTGTCTTGTCCCCTAGGCAAGTCTAGGTAAACAGAGGTGGCACCTCATGCCTATAATAAACAACCATCCATCTGGTGCAAGGATTTTGTTTTATATTGATCCAAACTCCTAACACTGCATATCTTCAAAACCCCTTTTCCCCCACGCCCTTGATTTAATGTTCATGTTTCATTGTCTCTTTGTGTACATCCATCGCTCTCACAAGCCTTCTGGTCCTAATAAAAATGGAGCAAAGACCCTTACTTGGGACTCTTGTCTCCTCTCAGACATTACATTCTCTTGAATTTCAATCCTGCATCTGCTTTCTTGCTGGACAAGAGAGATCTCCAGACCTAGAGTCTACTTCAACTGCCTACTACATATTTATGATCCCTATGTTTTGGGGACACGTGTCTATGTGTTTATATGTGTGTGTGTGCGCGCATGTGTTTGTGTGTGTTTGCATCCCTGGTGGTCCAAAAACAGGAATCGTTTGTCTACAATCTACCTCTTTGAATCTGGTTTCTCCCATACCTCCATGTCTTCCCATTCTTTGATCTTAATTTTTAAAAAAGAACTAATGATGTTGTTGGGAAAGGTGGATATCCAGTTTGATGTGAAAGCCTTAAAATGAGTCAATGTTTTTTATTTCTATATTTAATAAGATTCACTTTTATAACTTTTTTAAATATTTATTTTTGAGAGAGACAGAGAGACAGAACCTGAGCAGGGGTAGAGCAAAGAAAGAGGGAGACACAGAATCCAGAGTAGTCTCTAGGGTTTGAGCTGTCAGAACAGAGCCTGATGAGGGGGTCGAACTCACAAACTGTGAGATCATGACCTGAGCTGAAGTTGGACTCTTAACTGACTGAGCCACCCAGGCACCCCAATAACATTCACTTTTAAAATAGCTTATCTTGGAATATGTTTTTAAATAGTATAAGAAAACACATTCAATGTAAATTTTCTTGCATGACAATGATTCATTCTCAAATGGGTTTGCATTTCAGTCCAGTTTAATTTTGAAGCTACACAAATCTATGGGGCTTGTGTCAGCCCATAAACCACTTTTAACCTGTCTTCAAAGTACAAAAATTGGGTTGTCCCCCTACAGGTATGGTTAATTGCAGAATGGGTTACCCAATGGAATAGAGAAACATCTAAATATGGGTACAATGGACAAGACATACGGAAGTTGGATTTCATAGTGTGAAAGGAAGAGAGGGTGAGGACTTTTTTTTTTAATGTTTATTTTTGAGAAAGACAGAGAGAAAGAGATAGTGCGATCTGAGGAGGGGCAGAGAGAGAGAGGGAGACCCAGAATATGAAGCAGGCTCTAGGCTCTCTGAGCTGTCAGCACAGAGAGATGCAGACCTTGAACTCATGAACTGTGAGATCATGACCTGAGCCACAGTCAATGCTTAACTGACTGAGCCACCCAGGTACCCCAGGACCATAACAGTTTTATAGGATGCATTATATAGTTAAGTATTCCAAACACCCATAATATTTTTTTTTTCCAAAAGCAAAGGGCTTTATTACGGGCTTAGGCTCACCAAGGCCTAAACTCGGGCTCACAGACTTTACTGGCGTGGTGGATCCATGCCGATAGCCCCAAACAAAGGCGGGGTAGGGCTTTTATGAGTTTGGGAAGGGGGAGTTACAGGAAATTGTGACATAGGTACAGTGATCCAATTATTATTATACAATATTATTGACAGCAGGTTTAACCATTCACATTGCCTAGAGTATTTATTACTTTTGGCGGGACCCAATCACAACATTTCAGAGTGGGCCCAGGACCCTCATGTAGGGAGTGACTAGCCTTCTAGGCCTGCCCTTAGAAATGTTAAAGGTGTTAGCTGGCCTTTCCTGATTAGGCGTTACAAAGGTGGTCCCTCTTGCCTTGGGTGATGTGTGCCCTTCTATTGTCTGATGGAGTCAGTTTCAGACCTGCGTCCTTACATTCCCCCCTCTGTCTTGTAACTGACCCAATCCTGGGTCAGCTGAGTTACCATTGTTCCCCTAAAGCCTGGCATAGTCCTCCTTGGTATAAGGGCAATTTCTTACCCTGTAAAGGGCATAGGGAAGGAGAGTTTATCCAATTTCCACCAGTCTCCATGGTTAATTTGGTAAGGGTCTGTTTTAGGGTTTCTAATATCTGGCACTGCCTGGCCTACCAAAGTAAGAATGACAGCCAATTTGTTCAGGATCCTTGGGCGTGTAAGTGAAATACACCTTTTATGATTCTTTCTACATTACTAACCTTAGCCAAATTGTTGGGCCATCTAGCGGCCACTCATGGACCCCCATGAGTCTGGCAGTAGAGGTGTAGGCTCTCCTTACCTTTTGCCGTGTTGAAATCCCAGATTCAAGGCAATTAAACAAGAGAACATCCTATCCATAAGAGGAAGGTTAGCACAATCAGGAACTTTTGCTGTTTCCCCAGCTTTCTGCGGCAACATCTGCCAGTCAAATGGCAAAGAGACAGGACAGTTTATTTTACTGACCCGATTATTCCTCAGGCTTCTGCCGTGCTAGACCAGCCAGCTTCCAGGGTGTGGCTGGAGCAGGGCTGGAGATCTCTGCAGTCAGTCTTTTTGACTGTCAGTTCAAGCTGATTGACTAGATCTGGATCACCTCACCAAGCTTTCCCTCATTCATTTCCCAAGTTAACAAACACCCATAATCTAACTGAAGACAAACCCTACACATGTTTTGTCAGTCTCACATTTGGAAATAATAGGATTCATATCCATGTCAGTGAATACAGAAAAGGTTATCTATCCACTTCTAGTTGCTGTAGGTGGTCTCTCATACCCTATAATTTTCCCCTTAAACCAGTCCAATAACACTGGGTAAAAATATCAAGATGTATATTGATAAGGCTATATTTTTCCTTCTAGCAAATAGTAGTGATAATGATAATAGCTGATTTTTAAGTAATTTTATTTTCTAGTAGATAGCTAAGCATGATATAACTGAACAAATAGATGAGCTAGATATTATTATTACTGCTATTTTATCTTATTTTTAAGTAACCTTCACACTGAGTGCAGAGACCAGTAGGAGGCTTGAACTCACGACCATGAGGTCAAACCTGAGCTGAGTTCAAGTGTCAGATACTTAACCAGTTGACCCATCCAGGCACCCCATTATTGCTATTTTAAAGGTGAGAAAAATGAGTGTTAAACAAGTTAACTAATTTGCCCAATGTCATAGAGCAACTGTGATGCCAGGATTGGAATAAAGACCTTCTGATTCAGATGTCTATATTCTTTAATGTTTAATTTTGAGAGACAGAGACAAAGAGAGTGCGAGCAGGGAAGAAGCAGAGAGATAGGAGACACAGAATCTGAAGCAGGCTCCAGGCTCTGAATTGTCAGGACAGAGCCAGACACAGGGCTTGAACTCAGGAGCTGTGAGATCATGACCTGAGCCAAAGTCAGACATTTAACCGACTGAGCCACCCTGGCACCTAAAAATGTCTACATTCTTAAACCGTGTTTTTTAACTTCACATATAAACAGATGGCTACTGATATGTTAGATTGAGTCATTTATTAAATTTCTGCTTTATTTCAAATAGAACTAGGAACTCTTGGGTACTTCTTAATTTTTTGGTAAATTGAATATAAGAAACCAATATGCATTATATTTATGCATACTTGATCCATTTTCCAGGAAACATAAGTTGTGTAGTAACTCATGATTTATTTTTCAGCTGACTATGCTTTTATAGATGAGATGGTGACTAACTGGAAGTTAGAATTTTATCATTTTAAAAGGCTTCATCAGTCATTTGACTAATAGACTCTACTGTTATAATTTATTATACTGTTATTTATTATACAATAGGTTAATAAGGTATTTTAAACATCCTATTCAGAAACAAAGAAAAATGGTTGAATTAAACTTGTCTGCTTCCATTATTTTCTTTAAAATTGTAAGAGAATGATCAATGTTTTTTCTATATTAAGTCAAATTTTAAAAGCATTATTTAAAAGCACTCATTTGCAAATTAAAGGTAATTCACTACATTCATTAAAGCTTCACTTACCTAAAATGATTTTCACTTGATTACGAATATTATGATTAAATGAGTCTTAGTATGCAAATATCACTTAAATTCATTTACATGTTAACTTAAATCATCAGCTCTTATAATCATAGTGGAGTTACTCAAAATACAAAGACTTCTACCAAATAAAGGTTAGAAATTACCATACTCCAAACTGTATGGATAAAAGTAATTTTTAAGCAGCTGATTTGTCCTCCTTATTTTAAAATATGAAAGTCTGGGGTGCCCAGGTCACTCATTTGGTTAAGTGTCTGACTCTTGATAAAGGCTTAGGTCATGATCTCACAGTTCACAATGTCAAGGTGGAGCCTGCTTGAGACTTGCTTTCTCCCTCTCCCTCTGCCCCTCCCCCATTCATGAGCTTGTGTACTCTCTCTCTCTCAAAATAAATAAAATCAAAAAATATGAAAATGTAATAATTTATGACAGTTCTTTTCTCAAAAAAGTAGGCATGGCATGTAAAATGTATGTATGTGTGTAATGAAAAATGCATGTGTATCTATGTAATGATAACATTAAAATTTAATACTGTTAATAACCAAAATGATGATATTAATACTAATAACTGTCAAGAGTCATGAGTTCTTCAAATTCAAAGTGGTTATTATAATTTCTTCATGAGATGGTTTATGGGGGCACCTGTGTGGCTCAGTCAGTTGAGCATCTGACTTTGGCTCAGGTCATGATCTGACAGTCTGTGAGTTCAAGCCCTACATCCGACTCTAGGCTGACCGTTCAGAGCTTGGAGCCTGCTTCAGATTCTTTGTCTCCTTCTCTCTCTGCCCCTTCCCTGCTTGTACTCTGTTTCTCTCTCTCTCAAATATTAATAAAAATCAAAAAAAATTTTAATAATAAAAAGAAGTTTTGTGTTAAACATATACCAGGCTTGCTGGAAAGTACCCTACATGAATTATGTCATTATATGGTCACTAAAGCTCTTTGTGTCTAATGCTATTATAGTCCCCCATTAATCAGATTAGCGAACTCTGCTTTGAAAATAAGCAACTTTTACAGGATTACATGATTAGTAAGTGGCTAAGTAGGAGCTAAAGTCTATGGTCATGTGGTACCTGGCTGGCTGAATTGGTAGAGCATGCAACTCTTGATCTCAAGGTTGTAAATTCAATCCCCACACTGGAAGTACAGCTTGCTTAAGAAATATAATAAAGTCTGCACTCATAATTTCTGTGCTTTGTTTCCATAACAGAACAGTAAATGAAAAATTCAGAAATAGACTTCTCTGTGCATGCTTATTTGTTAAAGTTCTTTATGTGAAAATTCTAGAATATGCTTATTCTGATGCCCATTTTGGAACTGCGGGGATTCTGGTAGCTAAGTGTACTTATCAATATGAAAATAAAAATTTTAGTAATAGAATCTCCCTTTTTCGCTTGAGTTCTTTTGCTCAACAGAACACTATTAACAGTGAGTATCACCATACGAGACATCAATTATCTGTTTAATTTTATTAGTGATGTAATCACAACAAAATTTTAACTAATATGTGGCTTTAAGGCTATCTCATACTTACTAGATGTTCTCCAACTATATAAAATAAAGTAACTTTGTGAATGTTCAAATTTACAAAAAAGGCGAAGTTAGGGTTGTGATTATATGGAATAGGAATACTCACTAACGTATCTGTCAGTTTGTTTCCTAAGAAAAGTTTGAAGTATACTGTTATAGAAAATAATCACTTTTCAACCATCTTTGCAAGCATTTATGTATTGGGTAAACCTCATTTCTAAAGAAGAAGAAATGGCACTGTTTCCCAGAAGACCCAACCCTGCCCATCACAGCACTTAACTTCTTAGATGAGCACTAAATGCATTTAAGTGTGTTTGATGCATTCACCACTTATTTTCGAAAACAAGAAAATTGCAAGTTTTGAAATGGTGCTATTTAAACAGTTTTGCAATTGCTTTTCAAGCATTTCCCACTACCTATACCCTCCTCCTATCTATAACAGACGTCTATTTAAAAATGAGATATAACTTTGAAAGTGTCATTTTATAGGTGCAGTGTAAATCTTTGATTTCTTTGGTTCATGCTCTTTTGTGTCTTCTCAAACGAGGAAAGAAAAACCTGTTGTTTTTATATCATCAAAAAATAGAAAAATATTGTTGAACTCCAACTAGACTTAATAGCCACTGAATATTATGTCTTTCAGAAGCAAAGCAAATCCCTCTTGAATTCAATCCTAGGGAAAACAGTTAATGATATTTCTTATACTAAAGAGTCAAAATTTGGAGAATACTTCACCTTGAATATTTGGAGGCCCTTATTATGATTAAGGACAGTAATAATTGTAATGACAGTGAATGCAAAAGAATGGTAACTTTCTTGTGATTTGTCATTCCCTTAACAAGTAGGCTGTGGAAACAAAAGCAAACTTGCATTTAAAAAATAATACTACCTTGCTTGGTATTGTGCAAAGCTTTTACACAAACTCTTTTAAACTTTACCAAATCCCTGTAAATAGATATTGTCGTGCTAACTTAAATAATAAAACTTAGTCTACCAAGAACCCAGCAATCTAGCTCCTTCTTAGAGATGTACTGTTCAACACCTGCAATTATTTGTTCACCTCTATGGCAGTAAGTTCAACAGCAAGAACTCTGTAACAGAGATTTCATTCTAGCTGGGGACACATGCACACACACACACACACACACACACACACACACACACTTTAGCAGATTAAAACTACAAAAAAGCCAGTGAAATTTTAATTTCAGATAAACAAATAGATTTTAATGTAAAAAGGTTCCAGATGTTTCACGGTTAAAGGAAGGTACCATATCCTGTATTTTAATTATATGCATATCCCACATATTGCATATTAAAATGTACCATTAAATGTGAATTTCTAGTAAATAACAAATAATATTTTTATTATAAATATATTCCAGGCAGTATTTAGAAACACTTATAGTTGAAATTTATATTTAATTGAAATCCTGCTTTTTATCTGGTGACTCCAACACTCACACATGTACAGACAAACTATACTGTATAGTGGATCAAGACAAATGTTATAGAGAAAAATATATCGGGGAATCAGAATAGAAACTATCAGAGAAGAGGTAGTTTCAATGTTTAAAAAGTTAAGGACTACTTTACTGTGAAGGTAACATTTGAGCAAAGATCTGAAGAAAATGATGGAGCAAGCCAAAATAGGTCTAGAAAAAAAGAAATTTTTAGGCAGAGGAAATGACGAATGTAAAACACTAAGCCATGACCAGCATTTTACATGAAGAGGAGTGACATAGAAAGCAGCATGGTATCAGGCTACAAGAACAGTAACTACCACTTGGGACTCAAGTGGCTGTTTGCGGATTTCTCAACCCTAACTGTTGGCAGATACATAATGCAAGTCCCTATCCACTTGTTCCATCAAACATTCTAAGAGCTATGTGCAAGCCATGTTGATATCAGGAGGTACAGGTAATGGCTTATGTAGGTAGATAACTGATGAACAATCCATGTGGCTTGCCTATATGCCATCAGGCTTTAGTGTGAGATCTAAGCATACAACTTAATATTCTAAACCTTCATTACAAAGATGAACAGAGAAATAACATCCATAAATCCTCTACTTCCAAAAAAAATTAAAAATTTCCACAGCACCCTTACATTGTATAGTAACTCCTCACCCTACCTTCAAGCATAAATGGGATTATGACACTATGCACTTTTATTAAAGTTTTCCTTTTTCCATTTCAAGAACCTTCTTGTTTCGAGAACCAATCTGCTGTTTTCAGCAACACAGAAAAATAAATCTTTGAGTACACCATAAGCTTGTGTGCCCATTAAAAACAAACAAACCAACAGAAAACAAAAAACTTCTAATTTAGCATAGCAAATGTCTTCATGGGAAAATTAATCCTCTCACTAAACTGTACGGTGTACCACCAGCACAAAAATTTACAAAATGAACTATGAAATTTATAATTATCTGGCAACATGTTATAAAGATCTTCTGAAGTCCAAAATGAAAAACGTAATGGGATATGAATGAAAGGTCTTCCATGACTTCCACAATCCATGGTCAAATAAAAAGCAAGATGTAAAACAGAGAGGAAGAAGATCCTGCTATAGTAGAAGAGGAAGACAGCAATGATTTGTTCATAATAGAAATATACTAATCCTTATAATATTCTATTGAGTAGAAAGCAATCCTGTAATGGCCTCAAAGAACTAGGGGACTGATTTAAGTGACTTATTCTATGCTCTAATTTACCTTTGGTAAAATTTACCTAATTAGTTCATTAAAATTTTGTCTAAGTTTTAGTGATGTTAATGTGTTGATGGATTAGTTTCCCACTACAGTTTTTCATATGGAACTTTCTAAGTAAGAAAATTAGTTTACTTATTACAGACATATATAACTTTGATAAACTATGTAAATTATAGGCAGTCCCTAAAAATATCCTATTGCTTTCATGAATATACAGAGAATAAAAGTTATTTACCATAGATATGAAACTATTTAATGATATCCTGAAATATTTCTCACTTCCTGTATACAGTTTAATATGATTGGACTTATGCCAAGTACCAAACTAGTAATTTCTCATCTTGAGGATACATAGCATGGGAATAGTAGCTCGAGGACAGATTTAGAAATGGCCATTTATCGTGAGTGCCAGACATGAATCTTAAGCATTCAGGTTTGATTAAAATCATAACAATATTATCATCCTGAAAAATGACAAAGAAGGAAAGGGTAAGAGTTGGGAAATTGTGAAGTTTTTATCACAATTTGGTTAATAGAAGTATTTTAAAGGGACATAATGCCTATGACAATTATAAGTCAATGTTGTAAATAAGTAACAAAAATATACACTAATTTATTCATTTTTTGATGTTTATTTTTGAGAGAGAGAGAGAGAGAGAGAGCACATGCACAAACAGGCGAGAGGCAGCCAGAGAAGGAGACAGAGGATCTGAAGTGGGCTCTGTACTGACAGCAGACAGCCTGATGTGAGGCTTGAACCTATGAACCATGAGATCATGGCCTGAGCTGAAATCAAGAGTGCCCAAAATATACACTAATTTAAAATTGTTTTGATGCCCTCTTACCCTCAAAAAATTTCAAATAACTTAGTGAATCCAGTAACCTTTTTATTTTGGGGGCAGAAATATTAACATATTCCAGATAAGTGCAGCAAATGGATATTTGCTAAATATTTGAAGTCGTTTGATTTAAAGTAGTCAACAAGCTCCACCAAAAAATTGCTAGAAGCGATATATGAATTCATCAAAGTTTCAGGATATAAAAGCAGCATACAGAAATCCACTGCATTTATATCTACCGATAGTGGAGTAGCAGAAAGAGAAATCCAGGTATCGATCACATTTACAACTGCATCAAAAGCCAAGATACCTAGGAATAAACCTAACCAAAGATATAAAAGATCTGTACTCTGAAAACTATAGAAAACTTAATGAAAGAAATCAAAGATGACACAAAGAAATGGAAATATATTAAAATATTCCATGCTCATGGACTGGAAGAACAATATTGTTAAAATATCTACACTACCCAAAGCAATCTATACATTTAATGCAATCCCTATCAAAATACCCACCAGCATTTTTCACAGAGCTAGAACAAAGAATTCTAAAATTTGTATGGAAACCAATAAAGACCCTCAACAGCCAAGGCCATCTTGAAAAACAAAAGCAGAGCTAGAGGCATCACTATTCCAGACTTAAAGCTATGTCACAAAGCTGTCGTCATCAAGACTGTGTGGTACTAGCACAAAAACAGTCACATATATCAAAGCAACACAATAGAAAGCCCAGAAATGAACTTGCAACTATATGGTCAACTCATCTTTGACAAAGCAGGAAAGAATATCTAATAGAAAAAGGATAGTCTCTTCAACAAATGGTACTGGGAAAACTGGACAGGCACATGCAGAATGAACCAGAATCACTTCCTTCCAGCATACACAAAATCCAAAATGGATTGAAGACCTAAATGCGAGATAGGAAACCATCAAAATCCTAGAGGACAACGTAGGCATCAACCTCTTTGACCCTGGTCACAGCAACTTCTTACTAGATATGTAGTATACCTTAGAGGGCAAAATGAACTACTGGGAACTATTGGGACTTCATCACGACAAAAAGTTTCTGCACAGTGAAGGAAACAATAACAAAATTAAAAGGTAGCCTATGGAATTAGAAGATATTTGCAAATGACATTTCCATTAAAGGGTTAGTAGCCAAAATCTACTAAGAACTTACCAAACTCACCCCTCCCCCAAAATAATCCAGTTAAGAAATGGGCAGCAGGGGGGTGCCTGGGTGGCTCAATTAGTTAAACTTCCAACTTCAGCTCAGGTCATGATTTCACAACTCATGGCTTTGAACCCATCATCAGGGTTTGTGCTGACAGCTCAAAGCCTGGAGCCTCCTTCCAATTCTGTGTCTCCCTCTCTCTTCTCTCTCTGCCCTTCTCCCATTCACAATCTCTCTCTCTCTCTCTCTCTCTCTCTCTCTCTCTCTCTCTCTCTCTCTCAAAAATATATAAATATCACATCTCCAAAGTCAAGGGAATCCAAAGCAAAAATGAACTACTGGGACCTCATCAAGATAAAAAGCTTCTGCACAGCAAATGAAACAACTAACAAAACTAATAGACAACCGACAGGATGGGAAAAGATATCAGATAAAGGGCTAGTATCCAAAATCTATAAGGAACTCCCCAAACTCCACACCTGAAAAACAAATAATCCAGTGATGAAGTAGGCAGAAGACATAAACAGACACTTCTCCAAAGAGGACATCCAGATGGCCTACAGGCACATGAAATGATGCTCAACATCACTCATCATCAGGGAAATACAAATCAAAACCACACTAAGATACCACCTCACACCGGTCTGAGTGGCTAAAATGAACAAATCAGGAGACTATACATGCTGGTGAGGATGTGGAGAAATGGCCACCCTCCTACACTGTTGGTGGGAATGTAAACTGGTGCAGCCACTCTGGAAAACAGTGTGGAGGTTCTTCAAAAAAATTAACAATAGAACTCCCTTATGACCCAGTAAGGCACTGCTAGGACTTTACCCAAGGGATACAGGAGTGCTGATACATAGGGGCACATATACCCCAATGTACAAAGCAGCACTTTCAACAATAGCCAAATCATGGAAACAGCCTAAATGTCCATCAACGGATGAATGAGTCAAGAAGATGTGGTTTATATATACAATGGAATATTATATGGCAATGAGAAAGAATGAAATCTGGCCATTTGTAGCAAGAAGGATGGAACTCGAGGGTATTTTGCTAAGTGAAATAAGTCAGGCAGAGAAAGACAGATACCATATATTTTCACTCATATGTGGAATAGGAGAATCATATGAGGATCAATAGGGTAAGGGAATAGGAAAATCAAAATGAGGATCATAGGGTAAGGGAAGGGAAAAATAGCTAAGGAAAGGGAAGGGAGGCAAACCATAAGAGACTCATAAATACTAAACAAACTGAAGGTTATGGGGGGTGGGGAAGAGGGGAAGGGGGATGATGGGCATGGAGGAGGGCACTTCTTGGGATAAGCACTCGGTGTTATATGGAAACCAACTTGACAATAAACTATAATAAAAAATAAACATTAAAAATTTTAAAAAAAGAAATGGGCAGAATACATGAATAGACACTTCTCCAAGGAAGACATTCCAACGGCCAACAGACAAGTGAAAAGATGCTTAACATCACTCATCATCAGGGAAATATAAATCAAAACCACAATGAGATACCACCTGACAACTATCAAGATGACTAAAAGTAATAACACAGGAAACAAATATTGGTGAGGATGTAGAGACAGGGAGTCCTCTTACACTGTTGGTGGGAAATCAAAATGGTGCAGTCACTGTGGCAAACAGTATGGAGGTTCGTCAAAAAGGTAAAAATAAAACAACCCTATGACCCAGCAATTGCACCACTATGTATATACCTAAAGGATAAAAAATACTAATTTGAAGGGCCACACGCACTCTAATGTTTATAGCAGCAGCATCAACAATACCCAAACTATGGAAAGAACCCAAATGTCCTTCAACTGATTAATGGATACAGAAAATATATAGACATATATATACACACACACACACACACACACACACACACACACAGTGGAATATTACTCATCAATCAAAAAGAATGAAATCTTCCTATTTGCTATGATGTGAATGGAGCAGGAGAGGGTATTATGCTAAGCAAAACAAGTCAGTCAGAGAAAGACAAATATCAAATTATTTCACTCATGCAGGATTCAAGAAACAAAACAGGTGAGCATAGGGGAAGGGAAACAAAAAAGAGAGGGAAGCAAACCATAAAGACTCTAAACTATAGAGAAGTGGGGGAGGGTGGGCTAGATGGATGAGGGGCGTTACGGGAGGACACATGTTGTGTTGAACACTGGGTATTGTATGTAACTGATGAGTCACTAAATTCTACTCCTGAAACCAATATTATCCTAAAATTGGTTTAACTAAAATTTAAAGAAAATTTTGAAAGAAAAAGTTAGTTCCTAAGCACATAAAATCACAAGAGGTAATAAACATATACATTTTTGAAACACATTGGAATTCAACAGCAGTTTTCTTCTAGGCACTCTAAGTTTGCCCATGTAGTTTTCAGACTGGGGGGAAAAAGGGCTTTCTTTTTCTAATAAGAAGAAATTTACTTTAAAAATATATATATATACAGTATTATGGAAGATGAACAAGAAAAGAACAAACATATAGGGCATTTTTACTCTTTTGACTCCATCAATATGTTCAATTATTAGGAAAATTAAGTAATTAATGAGAGTCTACAACTTTTTTTCTGCAATTGTGGTATTTTTGTCATGGCAATTAGAAGATAGCTTCAATTATACAACACAGTTTCATGGCCCACTACGTATTCTTCCCACAGATACTTGTTGGGTATTTCTATGGAGATAAAAAGAGAAAGAGGAATTTCTAATTTCTTGAAAGTATCCAATTAAACTGATGCCTAACTTTAGACTGATGCTAATATCAGACAAGATATTTGCTCTAAAGCTATGAGAATCCATTAGTATGCCTTTGCATGTAGATGGTATTCCTGGAACAAAGGAGACAAAGAATGCTATGAATTTATTAGAGGGGGGAAAACTGGTATTCTTCAACTTAAACAAGTGCCAAGGATTACTCTCATTTGGCAAGTTTCACTGAAACATGTTGTATGAAATGACAGCTCTGGCAGTCTGGGTCTAATGAAGAAACAAATCACACAGTAGCCTCCCAGGGAAAGTTTCATATAAAGATACATATTCATATATATCAATTATGGTTTAATACAAATGAGACAGTCTGTTAAAGGACAAATTCTAGAGTAAGGTGTTTGAAAATCATGGTTTAGAACAACATTCTGCTGAGATTATTTTCAAGAACTATTTCAAGTGCCCTAGTGCTGCATATTGTGAGAGACAAAGTAAGGATATGAAAATAGTATTCAGAGACAAGTCAAAAGAACCGGATTCAAGCTTTACTTCTGTTATATTTCCTTGAAAGCCTACCAAATCTCTAAATGCCTCACTTTTATTCAACTTTAAAATAAATTCCTCCTCTCATTCTGCAGGGATGTGATAAAGAGCAAATGAAAAATGTGGGTAAAAGTACTTGCAAAGCATAAAATGTTAATACAATTAAGATTTCATTGACAGTGGTGATTGAAGTGGTCACTTAAATACTCCACCAAAATAAGTAAATGCCCCAAATCCTTCTGCTTGTCAATTAACAAGAAGAGGGATACTGAAATTAACAATTTCAAAAGATGTGTTGCCTATGAATCAGGTGAGTGTTCTCCCAGCAGTACTGTACGGCAGTTTCATGGAAGAATGACAGATCCAACCGTGCTCATGGGAATAAAGAATAAATGGCAGCAAACAGAAACTTGTGAAAGGGCTCAATTGTACTTGTCCATCTTGCTCCAGTCTACTGAAGTATGTATGTGAACTTGAACAAACTAGCCTACATACTTTTTATTCTGCTTAAATGGAAAAGAGAAAAATAAATTGTAGTTCCAGGGTACATTAAGTATTGATATAGCATTATATGATTAATTTACTATTTAGATCTGGTAGTGTTCAACTTATGCCAGTAAAAATAAGGACTCATAATCATAATGATTTTTTTCAGTTACTACACAACCTATTAGAAGCACTCGATGGGTCGTCCAAGTCACACATCTAATCAGTCACTTCATTGCAGCAGGTCATGTTCTTCTGACAGGCTAGATTTCCAGGTGGTGTTAAAATTTAATTTTATCAGTTGCTCTTCAGTTTATCATCCCAAGCAAAGCTTTATCTTTATTTTTTTCATATTTGTTATTTTGAAGTATTTGACATTTATCTCTGTGTCTTTGTATTTAGAACTTAAACTTCTTTTGTTAATGTTATCATATTACCTGGGTTTTTGTTACATTAGAATTCAGTTTAATTTATTTTAATTCATTTTAACCAATGTCCATAATTGTTATAGAGAAAAATCAGGCTCAGTTCCTTGGATAAATTGTCAGGATTGTTTACACGTTTTGATGGTTTTAAACTTCAGGAAACTTATCTCCAAAATGATAATTATTAGTTTACCAATGCCATATACTAATGTCATATTTGAAATGTTACTTTAAGAAAAATTAAAATAGAGAATATGTGAGACAGCAAAGTATTATCTGTTAGTATTTTTCAGATACTCTCCAGACTTTAAAGTATAATATACAGAATACTACAGATAAGTGCAAGGTCCTCCTTGAAGTTACTCTCCTCTCTACCATACCACTCTCCTCTTTCTATTTCCCTCCATTCTTTACTCAGAGTTAATTATTACTACAACAAGCCTCATATCACCTAAAACTCCAATGTAGTATGCAACAAGATTATCCACAATTATCTGAAAAATGTATTAAAACACTTTTTCTTCCAACTACAAATCTAACTCAGGCTGGGTTTTCGTTGTGTATTTAAAATTAAGTTATTCAAATTTAAAAATGAATTTAAAGTCTTAGGAGAGTACTGTGTCCTTTAGTAAGCCAGGCAAAATATAAAGGGTACTGTTCTCAAGGTTTTATTTTGTTTTGGAAAAGGTTTTCAATTTTTTAGAAGTGGTTTTTTAAATGTTGACAAATGATGAGTGAATTATATTATTTTAAAAGCCTTAGTATTTGGCAATTCTGATATTAGGATATCTTTTCATGTAGTGAATGACTACTCAATCATCCTGTGCCTTCCTATCATTCCATGGAGGCGGACATTACACATATTTTTTTCTTTTTTATCTCAGCAACTCAAGTTTTCCCTGGACACTTGACTTTCAGATGATAGAAACATTTGATTAAAATAACATTTAGTCTTTAAAGGAGATGTGCCTATTTTACAGGTATTTTATTAGTCTATATACTATTCCTCTGAATATCATTGATAGGAATTTATATTATTTATGACCTACAGACTTTGTTTTTGAAGTTTAATAAAATGAAAAGGCAAACAAAAACAAAGGAAAATTATTGCAAAAAGAATATGTTGTCAGAGGACTAGGGCTCTGAACATAAGAACTCTTATGATTCATTAAGATAAGTAGCCTGCTCTGCTGTCAGCATGGAGCCTGCTTTAGATCCTCTGTCCTTTCTCTCTGCCCCTCCAACCCCACTCTTTTTCTCAAAAATAAACAATCATTTTTTTAAAAATTCTTTAAAAGAAGATTAATAGCCTAATTTAAAAATGTACAAAGGATTTAGCGTTGCCTGGGTGGCTCAGTGGTTGGGCGTCTGACTTCAGCTCAGGCCATGATCTCATGGTTTGTATTTTCCGGCCCCACATCAGGCTTTATGCCGACAGCTCAGAGCCTGAAGCCTGCTTAGGATTCTGTGTCACCCTCTCTCTGCCCCTATCCTGCTCATGATCGATCTCTCTCTCTCTCAAAAATAATAAACTTAAAAAATGTACAAAGGATTTGAACAAATCTAATAAGGTGTACAATTGGCCAATAAGCATATACAAAGGTGCTCATCATCAGTTGTCATCAGGGAAATGAAATTAAAACTGTCTGAAATCACTACAAGCTCCTTAAAATGATTAAAATGTAATAGGCTAAAATATCAAAGTTGGTGATATAATGCAAGTCGAATCCTCAGACCCTGCTAGTTTTAATGTAAATGTTAAACACTTTGAAAACTACGCAGAATTTTGAAAAGAAACATGTACCATACCAGCCATTCCTTTATTAGGTATTTGTAACCAAAGTAGGGACACATTTGAGAAAATGACTCATATACAATTACTGTTAGTGGCTTTGTTCATAATAGCCCCAAAATATAAACAACCAAATGCCCAACAAAAAATACAAAAAGACTATGTGATGTATACCACAGTTGAATACCATTCAACAAAAAAAGAAGAGACTACTGATAGAATATGGATGAGTCTAAAATACATTATGCTCAGTGAAATAATCCAGACAAGAAGAATACATAAAATAGGATTCCATTTATCTAACTTCTAGGAAATAAAATTCACCTATTGTGAGAAAAGTAGATTACGGCTTGGTTGGGGACAGGAGGAGAGGAAATGATTAACTATAACATTGCTTGAGCAAACTCTTATGGTTGCTGGCATTGGTCTTCTCCTGAGCCTGTCAAGGGATCCCTGAGGACGTAGGTCTCCCAAAGCTCCCTCAATTGTAAACGAAAAAGAGTTGTAGTTTCTTGTACATAAATTATACAATACAACTGAAAAAAATAACAAAAAGAGCACTAATGAAAAACCATTTTTTTATATACTAAAGTATATAAATTTTTCTGTTCTTAGTTCTGGCAAATTGTTGTTTTCCAGGAATTTCCCTATTTCATCTAAATTAGCAAATTTATTGGTACCAAGTTAGGATAATATTATTCTATTATTGTTTTCAGACATGTATGATTTGTAGCAAAATCCATTTTATTCATTACTAACGTTAGTAAGTTGTGTTCTCTTTCTTCTTGAGCAGTCCTGCTAGGAGTTTGGCAGTTTTATAAATATTTCCAAAGAATTAACTTTAACCTTTGAGGAGTTTTATCTATTACACATATTTTTTTCATTTTAATAATCTGTTATTATTCTCCTTTGTAAATTGATTTCTTTTTCATTTATATACTTTACTTTCATGCTTATTTTTAGCCTTTCTTCTTTTTTTTATTCAAATTAGTTAACAACAGTGAAGTCTTGGCTTCAGGAGTAGTACCCAGTGATTCACCTCTTACATAGGACACCCAGTGCTCATCCCAACAAGTGCCCTTCTTAGTGCCCATCACCCATTTAACCTATCCCCCACCCATTTCCCCTCTAACAACCCTGTTTGTTCTCTGTATTTAAGAGTTTCTTATGGTCTGCCTTCCTCACTGTTTTATCTTATTTTTCCTACCATTCTCCTATGTTCATCTGTTATGTTTCTCAAATTCCACAAGTGAAGTCACAGTTTATCTGTCAAAGACTGATAGCCTTTCTTCATATCTAATATTTAAAGTCAAATACTTCCTTTATTATTTTAGTTGCATTCCATATGTTTTTTTTTGTCATATATTATCTACCAGTACCATATATTTTCTCATTTCCCTGGAGATTTCCTCCTGGAATCATGTATAGAAGTTACTTTATTACATTAAGGTATTTACATATTCAACTTTTTGTTATTTGATGTTTTTGTCACGGATTCCTATTCATTTATAATTTTAAAATTCTGTTGTTTAGATGAAAATATAGTTACTAATTGTAAAAAATTTTATGTGTGCTTGAAAAATGTATAATGTGCCATTTGCAAATACAGTTTTATGTATGCTGATTACTTCAAATCTCTTACAGCTATTTTCATTATCTTCTATATTCTTATACTGCCTTTTCCTATTTATTATTTTTTGAAAAAGGGCTAAAATCTTCTATTTGTGTACTTTTCCTTTTTCTTCCTTTCAATTCTGTTAAGCTTTGATTTAAATATTTTGAATCAACATTAATTTTAATATAAGATTTTTATTTTCTAACAGTCATCCAATAAACACATTATTGGGATCACTTGTAGGTATGTTTCTAATGTTTATTTCTATTGATTCATTAATGTTTCTATCCTATATTGTTGCTAGTTCAGAGAAAACATAGTAGGGAATCAAATAACATACAAGTCAATTGTAAGTTAAATCTATTTAAAAATCCAATGACCCTAAAGAAAATTTAAAATATGCACATGATTTCTGAGCCCTACCCCCACAAACACTGATGTAACAAACTATAAAAGCTTTATTTCTAGAGGACTTCTCAGTAATTTGAGGACCATTTGTTTGACTTCTCAGTCAAATCTGAGTCAAAATCATACTGTGTGACAAGAAAATTGATAAGGACTATCTAAAAGTCAATAGTGTGGCATAACCTATTATGTTTTAGAATTTCATATGTAAACAATAAAAAATTTCTTCTCAATAATTTGTATCTCAGAATTCTCAATAAAAATACTCAATTATCTCAGTATATCCACAAATTCATTTCAAGAAGAGAACAAAACAAGAATTGTATTTTATATTCAGCTAAAATAACTTTCAAGAAGAGCTGCTATGGAAAACATAGTCTTGAAATAAGGAGAATACTTTTCCTAATCTCCAATTAAGAGAACGATGTAGGATGGACATCCCAAGTCGAAAGACGATGGCACAACCACAGCAAATGGAAGGAAAATACTCCATTTCTTTTCATGAAATACTTCTAGAATGAGAGCAAAGTCTGACAAAAACAAGGCGCCATTGGAATCATTACAGAGATTTTATAATGCCCCATGCCTCACAGGGAAGAACTGAAACAAAACTATGGGTACAATATCTTGTTTATATTGTTATTAGAGCAAAGAAGCAGGAATTCCAAGACAGGAAGTAGGACTACAGAAAAAATCCTAACTACTTCTCTCTACAAACTCCCAATTCAGATGGATGGAATGGAGATCATGAAAGATACCTCACTTGAGTGCCACAAACAACATAAGCTTATCCTCATTATAAAGCTTCCCTGCTGTTTTTGGGTTGAGTTGATAATTTCAACAGGATTTCAAATACATTTTCTTTAATACGACCTTTTACCTTGTGAGTTTACTTCTTTCAGTTTTTCTTCCAAGGTTCAGTAACTCTGATTTAAATCTCTGAACAAAAATAATTTAAAAGAACTGCAGAGGACAAAAATATTATCATTTATTCATGCAACACATATTTATTGACCATCTATTCTGCATGAGATTCTGGATTTGTTTCAATGGGCCAAAAAGACCAAAAGGACTGCTGTCATAAAGCTTATATTCTAGAAGTAGAATACAAATAAAAATATTGGCATAACAAAATCAATAATATGGTAAAAGATTTTTTTAGTCCCGCGCCCAGAGTTTATTTATTTAGAGAGAGAGTTAGAGACAGCACAAGCAGGGAGGAGCCATAAGGAGAGGGAAGGAAAGAATCCCAAGCAGGCTCCACACTATCAGTAATGAGTTCAGTGCAGAGCTCAAGTTCACAAACTGTGAGATCATGACCCAAGTGGAAATGAAGAGCAAAAATGTTTAATCAACTGAGCCACCTGGATGACCAATGGTAAAAGATATTAAGTGCCATGGAAAAGAGGATTGAGAATACAAGCTGGTGAGTTGGAGTTCCAAAATTAATGAGATGAGCATAGATCTCACTCTCAAAATAGTATTTCAGGACTTGAGGTGAAAAAGGTTATTTGGACATATAGATAAAGTTTGTTCTATGCAGAAAAATACAGCTCCAAAAGGACGCTCAGGTAGAAGCATACCCAGTGAATTTAAGCGTGATGTTCAATATGCAAAGAACCAAAGGAGAGAGATGGAGGGTAATATTGTAAAGCAGGGTATTCTTCACTGAACTAATTAAGGACTAGTGTCCAATAGGCCTTCTAGGCTTTTGGTCTCCATTCTGAGAGAAGCAAATAGCCATAAGATGGTTTCAGGTAGAGATATAAAATGACTGAATATTTTAGTAAGATTGCTCTGGCCGCTATATTGAAAATAGATTGTAGGAAGGCAAACATAGAAGTCAAGAGACAAGTTAGAAGGCTATGACAGTAATTCATTTGAAAGGCGATTTTGACTTGACAAGGAAGTAGCATTAGAATTATGATTTCTTAGCCAATACTTTCTATAGTATACAATGTATCTAATCTATCATGCTTACTCATAAATAATTTTAAAGTTGTTGATCAGTTGCTTTTGCAATAATTGAGTGGAGTTTTCTTTTAAAACTAAGTTGCTCATTGATTTTTCTTCTCTTTCTTGTATTGTAGAGCATTTATTATTTTGTTTTAAAGGGCTTATCAGTGTTTGTTCTAGCATATTTTCCTGAGATTTTGTCTTATGCAGTAATTGTTATCTGTTAAATTTATAAAGAAAAAAACCCCTCAATCTTTTCTTAACTTTTCTTTTAGATAGGGCATTCTAATTCTGACTGTCTTGTATCATTTTAAATACTATTACTGATATATACTAGCACTTTAGTTAATACCATCAATATTGGATAGTCAATTCAAATAGTGTATTTATCACAGAAGCCCACCATCAAAGGTAAGGATAAAACATACTTTCCATAGTAGCACAGTATTGCTATAAGTAGCTGATGGTTAATGAAATCATGTTTTTAAAACTGAAAATTTAACATTGAAATGTAACACTTTCTCTTTCAGTATTAAGAATATTATCAAAATTATACATCACTGCTTTTTAGTATTTAACATTGTTTAAGTCACTGTGAGAATCCCATGTGATAAAATTTTCATCCTTGTAATTCATGGTACTTTGGCCTCTCAATTTTCCAGAGTTAACATCTTATTGATATGCTTTATTATTATATTAGCAAATAACCTATACTGTACAAATAATTGTGGAATCAGAAATGGCCATAACTCCACTACAATGTCACCTTTTCACAATAGCCTAATTTTAAGACTTGTAAATGGTAATTCCCTGTATGTGAATGGTTTTTAAACATGTTTAAGGTCTTTTATGTAACTTTAAATATCATCCTGTGTTGGGAAATAGGACATTGGACCTTAGTTCCCAAATAGTGTCCTTGTGTATGAAACATCCGTATCAGACTTCTGCTCCCAGAATGCTGGGAACAAGGGACTTGATGAAGTCCCAGGAGGACGTGCAGGACAGAGCCTTCCTGGTCATCAGCCAAGAGTGACAAGAAGCTACAAAATATATCCACGCACAGTTGCACGCTGCTCCTGCCCTGCCCCTCTGTGACTGTCTCTATTGTTCTAGTTAAACATTTACTGCTGACTAAATGTTAACCGTGCTCTCCAGGCTTGCAAGGAGGGTATAAAATAAGATGCTGTTCCTAATAAGGTTTGCCATTAGCCCTCAGCTCTTGGTCCATCTCCATCGGGGATGTCCATGGGGCCCAGCCTCCCTGGGACCGTCCCTTTTCACAGTGCCCGGTCTTTCTGGGACCGTTCAGCCGTCACGGTGCCCAGCCTCTCTGGGAGTGTTCACCCTTCCATTAAGGAGTGAGGGGCATGGTCATGTTCCCCGGGTTTGGGAACGTCCCTGTTTGCACTAGCTGCTGGCAGCCTCTGGAAATGTCGTTGCATCTCCCTCGTCGTTTCAGGAACCTCCCACAATCCTGACAAGGTTTTTCATTTTTGTTTTCATTTCCTGCTGTCCATTCCCTTTTCAGATTTCCTTAGTTTTTACCTCACATCTTTTTACTGTTCTAGGATCCCATCCAGGACAGCACATTTACCTGTCACATGTCCTTGGGCTCCTCCTGGTTGTGAAACGTCCTCATACTTTTGATTTGGATGTTCTTGAATCCTAAGGAAGAATGCTTATCATGTATTTTGTAGCATGTCCCCCAGTTGGAGTTTGCCTGATGTTTTCCTCATGATTAAACCGTAATTATGGGTTTTTGGAATAACACAAAGGTAAAATGCCATTCTTAGCAAATTTTATCAAGGTTATGCACTAACAACATAATTTACCACTGATGATATTGACCTAGATTCTCTGACTTAATATTTATAAGATTTAAAAGATTTCTCTTTTCCCCATTCCACACTGTATTCTTGGGAAGGAAGTCACTAGGCAGAGTCCATACTCCAAGGATGAGGAGTTCTGCTCTACCCCCTTGAATACAGACTATCTATGTAATTTATTCGGCATTCTTCTGCACCAGGCAATCTGTCTGTTCTCCCTCATTTACTTAAGAATTTCTGTCAGAATGGATTCATACAGCTTAAGTTTTTTTTTTTTAACTGAGTATAAATAAGCTCCTATGGAAACAGTCATTTTCTGGAGAAATTTAGTCCAAATTCTCACTGATCCATAAATTCTATAATTGCTTATCTAGAGTAAATACAACTTGCTATCTTGAGGAACCACATAAATTGAAATTTTAGGTTGACTTTGTCACTGGACCATTTGTCCATAGAATCAAAGATGGCCACAATTGGATCTGCTACCATTCAGAAGCTTATCCTCAGCCTGGGTCTTGATAGATGTCATAAGTGGAATTTTATTCCATTTTCTCAAGGTTTTTAATTCTCCACGACTCAGGAGAAAATCATTTCTCCTGTTTACTGTCATTGACTACTTACTCTAAATGATTTCTAGGGACTTTACTGATAGTATATTGATCACTCTTTTTTCTTTTAATCATCTTTTAATATAAATTCTGGCTACTATATCTAGATGGATTTTATTGCTATTTCTCAGTAATCTCCTCTGCCACTTTGAAAGTTTTTGATTTGATGGTGGCTATTTTTATTCCCTTAATTTTCTAACAGTAATTACAAGGTTTAAATTTTTATCTCTCTGATCCCCTCCAGCAGCTGTTTCAAGATTGACCTTCTTTGACTTTTTTATGCTTATGAGACCTTTGAATTCCTTTTCTTTCTAATTCTTTCTGAATATCATTGAGCTTATGTGTTATAAGTGAACTGCTTATTGTGATAGTCACCTTGATTTCTCCTTTGAACTTCCAAAGCTCTGTATTTCTAGTCTTTTCACTGATAAATTTAGGTGATTTTTTTATTCCTATTACCACATAACTTATTCAAGCATATTAATGTATTTTCTTAGCACAAAAGATGGCTTTTGCTATTACTCTGTTGTCTTCATCAAGATTACAAATCTCCATTGGTCATACTGAATTTATTGCTTTGAGAGTCTATACATCATAGTATGGTATGTGATATATATAGCCATACCTCTATAAGATGTAAAGGTTATATTTTAATCAGAATATATATTTCATATGTTATTTGTGTATATTTATAATGGGGAAAATCCTTTCATATGATTTTAATATATGAAATATTTTAGAAGACCACATTTTCTATGGAGAGATGTACTTTTTTCCGCTTTGCTAACCAGGTATACACTCATTGTGTGACCAATTGTCTTTGCTTTCTGCTCTAATAATCGTTATTTTTTATCCTGCATCTTTTGTATTCAAATATACAGAATAGTGGAAACATTAAATAAAACTGACTGGCCAGGTGTAATTTCCAACACAAAATAGCAATAGTAATATGCATTCTGGATTGTTTCACATTTTAATATTGGAAATTAAATTAATACTTTTGTTTACTTATTGTATTATCTTGTATATATTCATATCATTTTTAACATTTTCATATTATCCTGCAACAATATATGCAACAATTAAAGCAACAAAGAATTCCATTTCATATCTATCTCTCCAGATTATGATCAGTAGTGCTATTTTTTCACGGAGTAGTATGCTTAATAAGCAATATTGTACCATTTTAATGGTACAGAAACTTCAAATATGTCTTTAAAGGCAAAAGATGTTATTTTTGCCTTTCCATCATGTTTTAAAGAATCAAGTTGCTATCTAAGTATCTATTTCCAGATTGCTTTAGGAATTCCCATTAATGTTAACAATCCATTAATGGTCATAGGAATGCTGAGGATAGCCTAAAAATTATTCTATAGCAAAATCATTTTACCTATTAATTGTATAAACATTAAACATGAATTTTTACTTGAAAGATTCTTTATGAGAAAAACATTCCCAAGGATGCTATTGAAATAACTTACAAAGTTTTAACTATAATATTCTTTAAATGATTACTTATTTAACCAAATAATCATCTTTTATTATTTCATTACTAAAGCCCTCATATGTGCAAATCAATCTCCATAGTGCTATAAATGATAAAGATGTATGGGGGCACTGGGGTGGTTCTGACTCTGACTTTGGCTCAGGTCATGATCTAAAGGTTCATGGGTTAGAGCCCTGTTTGGGATCCCCTCTCTCTCTTCTTCCTCTCTCTCTGACCCTCCCCCACTTGATCTCTCTCACTCTCAAATAAACAAAGTTGGGGGAAAAAAGTTAAAAATAGGATATCTGGCTGGCTCAGTTGGTTAAGCAGCTGACTTCTGTTCAGGTCATGATCTCGCCTTTTGTGAGTTCAAGCCCCACATTGGCTCTGTCTGATAGCTCAGAACCTAGAGCCTGCTTCAGACTGTGTCTCCCCCTCTTTTTGCTTCTACCCTGCTCACACTGTTTCTCTTTCAAAAATAAACATTTAAAAAATTTAAGTTAAAAAAGCATATAAGAAGTCTTTTAAAATATTTGCTACTTTCTATGTATTAATGCCATGAGTTCACAAAAACTATAGTATTAAAATAAATTAAGAGCCTTATTATTGCGTGTCAGTAAACCAGGGTAAGTTAACTTACAGAAATCATGAAATTAATGAGAGAAACGAGAAATTTGAATCTATATATGCTATCAAGGAATATATAAATGTATTAACTATTATGTTTTACCTCCTATGTCAGGTATGCCAACTGCCTTGCATATGTCTCTTCATTTGCTACCTTCAAGAAATCTTAAACTTAAGGTCATTATGTCTGTATTATAGATGACACACTCAGGCCTCAAAAATCAGGTAAGTTATGAGATAAATTTGAGTTGAGACTTAAATTCTGATTTACCTGACACCAAACTATGTGCCATCAACTTTCATGATCACTAACTCAAATCTATTACCTTACAGAGTGGAGGAAATCCCATATTGGAGTTAGTTCTGTGCAGTTCAGAGGAGAGGCTTCTCTACTTGGGCTCAATAATAAGTGATATAATAAAGAAAGTATTTTGAAGATGCTAAAAGATAATGATTAAGATACAGAAAATGTAAAGTGGCCTGAACATAATGAAACTCTTCATAAGAGGGGTTACTCAAAGCAATTTCATATTATCAAATTATGAGAGATGATTTACAAACCTTAGATGCTTACCTAGAGAAGTTACCTGAAATTATCCTACTAAATTTCAATAGTGTAGTAGCATAAGGGGAATGGCTATCTTCAGAAAAAAAAAAGTATAATTGTGATTGAAAGTTTTTGGAACCCTCATATGATTTATGCAAGATGTTATGATAGATTGATTTTGTCACTTAATGTCTTATGAGTGCCTAGTTTATTTATTTTTTCAATTAATTTAGTGGATTAGGGAGTCTGACATCATGTTAAGGGCAAGTATGGTCTGAGTGCAATAAGGAAAGCTTTTCATTGGTTTTCATGATTAGATAGCCCATAAATTAGAAAAGTAAAATCTATTGCTATACTTCCTTGAGCCTCAACTTTCTCACCGTTCATATCCTACCTACATTTTCATGGCCACATTCATAAAAATCTCAGGATCAAGGAGTCAGTGCACATTATCTAAGTGTATCATTATTTATAACCCAATTTTTTAAAGATGGCTTGAGGAATTGAGATCTGAGGTAACAGTCTCTTAATTAATAGAGTTGGAGAGAAAGGATTGATAGATTTTAGATATTCCCTTCAGGAAGAATACACATTTTAATTAGGGTTACTATAGCATTCCCAGACTAATGTGGAAGGAAATTTGAAGTCATGTCACAAGACTTTATGAAGTAGGTTATTATGTAATTTAGATAATTTGGCTAATTGGGACAAAGTTCTTGTCAGACTAAAGTGAGATGTCCATCTTTAATGGACAGAAAATAGAACCCAGAAAACAGAGTAAGACCAAGCACTCCCAGGTACTTCAGATCTAAGAAGTCTCTCCAAAGCCAACCCACTGACAACCCAGGCCACAGATGGAGGGCAAAGGAGGCTAGATAACTTGAAGATATTGAAGTGTAGCCAAGATGCAAAACACTTAGATCCAAAAACATGCTAGACTGGCATTGTAGATCACTGGATAACTATGGTGGACTCCAGCTCCTCCTTTGTTATCTTTCACACCCTACCATTTCATCTATGTTTCTCTGCCTCAGAGGAGCTAAACTGGATGGAATGGGCCTTTCTCTTCAAAATTAGGGCTAATGTTAAGGTTTAGACATTTCATCAGAGACACTGAAGCCAGACTTACTGGCTGGCTATGCAGACGGAGCCATCAACAAAACTAATAAGACTCATTAAATAGCTCTCAAATTCTTGGTCCCTAATTTCTTTATTTGTGGTTATAAATTAATAATACCCAAACTTCCTATTTACTCAAATTTGTGGTCAGGCTTGAATTGACTTCTGCAGGTAAACCACTAAAATATAATTGGTATTAAAAATGATTCTATACATTAAAACATTGTGAACAAAGAAGCTCATAGGCATCTAAAAATCATTTCACATTTTGGTCATGGGAGATCAACTCATTCTTTCTTTGTTCAAAGAAAATCATTATTTTGTAAGGACTTTTAAATGTACTAAATTTAAGGTAACATTAGTACTCAATATTGTAGATGAGGTTAATATGGCTTGGGTTGTACAGCTGGTAAAATGGAAGGTATATTAGAAGTTCTACTATCAGGTAGAGACTAAGTTCTGAACAAAGGTGACTTCATCAATGAAAATGAGAAAGGAGGTCAGGGTTGGTTGTGTTGGGAGTGTAGGAATTGTTCTATGTGATAGTCACATAGAACCAAAATCTTTTACAACCATTTATTATACTGCCTTTGTCTAACATGCTGCAATTCAACCTTAGAGCCAGGGGGTTATCTCATCGGTATATGAGAAGTCTATCATTTTGAGGAAATAAATATATCTTGACTCTTTCTGGACTTGCTGTTTTCTCAGTAAACAGGAGGCACAGAGAGTAAGCTAAAATTTCTATAGGTCACAAATGATGGAAAGATAAAGGGATACATGTATAGGACAAATGTACTCTGCTAAATGTCTTCACATAAAGGATACTTTAAAAATCTATTGGAGTTCTAGAATAATGCTGCATGCAACATCGCAAACATGCATTCGAAGTAATATTTTCTTAAAAGAGGACATACAAAGTACTGCTTATTACCAAGTAACTTTTGGAAGAAATTTAGAATCTTCAATGGCAAAGGGAATTTGAAATTTGAAATTTCGTCTAAATAGAGGTTGTGATTTTCTCTGATTATGATTAATTTTAATAGTATTTTTTATGAGTAAATCCTCCTCTCCCCCAAGAAACTTTATCATTTCATTACTGGGAAGAAAAAACACATGGTGAATCTGGATTACAATGGCTGGCTTAGGGACCCAGGCTCAGCGATAGATCATTCAAAAACAAACAATGAGCAACAAAGGTGGTTGTTTAAAAAAAACCCATCCTGTACCTGGTTAGCAGAACCATCTGCTTTGATTTTCTGTCCACTTCAATCTCAAAATAAAGCTGAATTCATCATCTTTAAACAAAGACAATCTGTACCACATCAAATCATGGGGTCTTAAAATGTTTACATATTATACTTCTATATCTACTTTTTTCCTATAGAACTGATTGACCATAAAGCCTTTTATGTTTTTAATCTCTATCTAAAATATCCTTTTTATCTACACAGAAACCATTGTGGTACAGGCCCCATCACTTACATCCTAACCACCACAGCGGTTTCTTTGTTCATCCAAATCCATCCTGCATTTTGCAGCCAGATTAAACCAGAGTAAAACATCACTTCCTTCATGTTGTCGTCCTATACAGTCCCAGCCTCCACCAGGATAACGATGTATTGACAGGAAAGATGGTGTTACTTCACTGAGTAATCAAGAACACTTTGACTTGTTCTCGAATTTTCCAAATTTCATTTTCTGTTTCCTAATATGAACCCTTCAATCATTATACTCAGTATTTTTTTGCCTTTATATATACAAAATTCACCTTTACCTCTTAGGACTCCTCATATACAATGTGGCTCACCTGGCAATGTGATTCCCCTGCTTTCTACTTGCACATATCTTAAACTCATAATTTAGTTTACTGCCATGGCCACGGTCACCTTCCCCCCTCCAAGCCCTCACATCTTCCTTGGCTCTCTTCCTCTGCTCTTTCTGCTATTGTTTCTAAATCGAGTTTCACATATATATTTATTTCCAAGTGTATGCATCGATGTATTATCTTCTTAAGCAGAGTGTATACTCCTTCCCTGAAGAAACAGTATCTTTATTTTGTGCACTCAATTATTTCTACATCTAATACATCCTTCATTGATATTCTGACTGTATATCAAATTAAAAAAACTATATTAATTTAAGGAAGTTCATTTTGAACTACTGATCATGGGAAAAATGTTACCCAATACTCTGAGTATTTAAATTCTTCCAGGATCTTCCATATCTTTTACACATCAGTGTTGTTAAAGGAATCAAATATATGTTTGAATCAAATACCAGCATTCAAATAATGGAAGCTGTCAATCATTACTCAGATATGGCCAATAATTAATAACTCACAAAATTATACTGCTCCAAAAACTCTTGAATTATATATGACATTTAAAGTAACTTATTAAAAGTACCTATGATAGGATTTTTTTGTTATCACGTGAAAAAAAATTACCTTGAAATATGGATATAAATACTTGTACTACAAAAAGTTGCCATATATTATATATTTTAAAGTAACTATGATTGGAAAGAATTTACATATATACCTACTCCATAGAACTTTCTAGGATATGAATTAGACTGGACAAATGATGAGCACATTATTGCTTTAAATCATTACTCTAAATGAGAAGCCAGGTGCGAATGTCAGAGGCTTTTTGTTTAGTCTTAATGACTAAATATATACATTAAAAAATAAGAATAAAGATTGGTAAAACTTTGAAAAGCTCCTTGGTATGCACACTGTATTCTTTTTCCAGCCACATGATCAAAGGTGACTAGACATAGCTTTTCTAGACAAGTTTGCTTCAAGTACCCATTCACACCTAGCCCTTTATCAATGCTCACCTCTGTCAATTCTATTCAAGTTTTTTACACAGATGTCTTAGTGGTGCCACATGATTGTCTCCTCAAACTATGTAAAAGCAATAATCATAGAATATTCATAGAGATTCAAACAATGAGGGCTGTGTTGGAAATAAGGGATAATGTTCCATAGATGCAATATATCTATTTTATGTCCATTGATGCCAGGTTCCTAAAGTCTATTTTTAAGTGTCTTCTTTGTCATTGCCCTCATGCTCAACATACCTATTTCCAAGAAGCAGAAATAGAACAGTCAGTAAACTATGCAGTGGTCTGACCTGTTTTTAGAAAGGATAGTATTTTACTAATAAATAACGCCCACCCTACTGCCTCAACACAAAGCCTTCAAGGGCACCACCATGTAATTGGAAGCCATCTATTGTGACTACTCTCCAGCCACCTGAATCTTATTGCTGTTATTGTTCAAAAGAAAATGGTTCTAAAATGTTAGAACATTCATTAGGGTCACAATTAAATGTTCAGCAGCAATAGTCCAGAGGGTAAATGGTGGTTTAGGATATATAGAATCACTTTTTCAGTGTCTAAAATTTGAAGAATTTTATCATTTGAAATTGAAGTTTTTATTTTTATTTTGCAACACTAGCAGGAAAAAGGAAGTTATTTTGATAATGGTTTGGTGCATTATTTGTTCTGATTTGAGAGTAGACACTGAGAACTGAATTATTTTTAAGAGGTAAGAAGTTGAATTTTGAAAGTTACCAAAGATAATAGAGACCTAAATAAATAAAGACAATTATTTCTATTTAAAGAAATATCCTAGGGATGCCAGGGTGGCTCAGTCAGTTAAGCATCCAACATCAGCTCAGGTCATGATCTCACGGTTTGTGAGTTTGAGCCCTAAATCAGGCTATGTGCTGACAGCTTGGAGCCTGGACTCTGGAACCTGCCTGTCTGTCTCTCTCTTTCTCTTTCTGCCCCTGCTCCTGCCCCTGCCCTTGCCCTCCTTGCCCTCCTTGCCCTCCCTCCCTCTCCCTCCCTCTCCCTCTGTCCTTTCCCTTCTCACACTGTCTCTCTCTCCCAAAAATGATTAAACATTTTTAAAAATTTAAAAATAAATAAGTAAACATTTGAAAATGTTTAAGGAAAGAGCCTAAATCTTTTGTGCTATCCGCATTAAAAAAAAATAGTAGGAGATCTCAGTAATAAGATCTCCCTCTTTGACTTTTAGGATCCATTGAGCTTCATAAAATTGTATCCTTGCTAAATGCTCTTCAAAATGGGAAATGCAACTTGGAATATATAAAAATCACTTGAGATAAAGTATCATTTAATCCTTCAAAAGACATTTTATTCATCATTCATTTCTTAATCTTTGACTTTTTTCTATGATGTCTAAAATGATGTAATTTCATTGAAAGTGGGCTCCCCTTAACAGCAATGGATTTGTTTAGAGCCACATTTTATGAAATGTACTCTTTACCTGATGACTTAATCACAACAATCTTAATATATAAAGTAGAATTCATGCCATCCAAATATTTATGTGTAAAAATAAATAGACCAAGTATATTACATTAGTTAAGATCTGGGTTCAAGGAACCTGGGTCTGAGTCTAGCACTGCAGCTTTCTAACACTGAATTTGGGCCAGTTACTTGGTCTCTCAGAGTTTTAGATTTCTTATCTGTTAAATGGTTGTTGTAAGACTATGCATAGTCTATTTAATATATATTAATATTAATATATAAACTATATATAGCTTATATAGTTATATTATAATCTATATAAAGCATTTTGTTAAAATTACATTTTCTGTAGCCAAATTAGCTAAAATGTGTGAGGTGTTGCAATCCATCCTTCAGAATATGGAATTAGTAATGAATTATTCTTGTTTTGGTCATTCCGTTATTGTTTCTTTCATGGGTGAAGGGATCCTCAATCTTGTTTATCGTAGTATCCATAAGGATCAGGTGCTCAATATTTATGGAATAAATAAGTAAACTAAAAATATACTCCAAATATAAAATCACTATAATAAAATGTCTGTTACATGGAAAAAAATTTTGAGTCCTAATATATAGAGATAAACTTAAAGATGGAGACTTCTCCTTAAACACAATCATATACAATTAAGGGGAAAAATGACCTATAGAATGAATAAACAGTGAGTAACTTCTAAGATATGTTTGCTTTGTAATCTAACACAGAAGTAGAGACAGAAAAAATATAGACTTCCTGCCTTATATCCCTTTAGCCTTCATAATGCAACTAATTAAGTTCCATCAGCCAGTATCTCCTTACTGGGGTGGGAGACCACATTTGAACTTAGGCTGAAACCATCTGAGAAGCCCTAGATTGTCTTATAAAACTTGAAAGGTCACTCCTGATTTGACCATAGCACCCCGTTTTCCCCCATATAAATTACATTTACAGATTTGACTACTGGAGGAATAAGAGAGATGATAGACATATGAGAACAAATAGATCAAGAAGATGGTCTCATGGTAAGAATTTCATTTTAGGGAAAATGGGTCAGTAAGGAAAAAAACAGTATTTTATTCAAGACTGTACACAATACATATAATCAAGGAAGGATGTGTATGTTTTCTTGAAACCTCTCATGACCTCCATTCCATTTCCCATCTTGAGGCTTGCTTCTTATACAAAGAATTGCATTTAGATGATCCTGAAACTCATTATCTATAAGCTGTAAGCAGTCTCTCAACAGCCTGTTCTTTGGATGTGTACCACCTGTGTTAACTTTACTCTGGGATTCGATTTTCCATTTACTGAAGTATAATGAACAGGGTTCTATAGTCTCAGTTGTAAAACAAAATGATTCAATAATTCTATACATTACTTAGTACTTACACCAATAAGTACAGTCATCATCTGTTTATCATTACTGCAAATTTTATGACCAGAAGTTTATATTTCTTAATCCTCTTTATGTCACCCATCCCTCCATACTACCCAAAACAATCTATAGATTGGATGTTTTGGTAGCATTGCATCCTAAGCATATTTCACATAACTGAACAACACTAAATTTTTAATGGAATCACAAAAGACCCCAAAGCCAAAGCAATCTTGAGAAAGAACAAAACGGGAGGTATCAAAATTCTGTATTTTTGATACATTACAAAGCTGTCATAATCAAAACACTGTGGGACTGGTACAAAAACGGGCATTTAGATCAATGGAACAGAAAAGATCACCCAGAAATAAATCCACACTTTTATGGTCAACTGATCTGTACTGAAGAGAAGCAAGAATGGGGAAAACAGTCTCTTTAACAGACAGCACTGGGAGAACCGGACAACTATATGCAAAAGAATGAAGCTGGACTACTATCTTACATCAGACACACACATAAACCAAAATAAAGACTTAGGTGTGATACATGTGATACTTGTGGTCTTGTGATAAAAACCACAAGATATGTTCACATCTAACTTTGGATTTATAATCTGGAGTATCTGCTCTCAGAATAATCAAGTCAGCATCACTTCTGTTGTCAGACATCCACCTTTTATAGATCTTATTAGCGTATTTTGATTTTGCATCCAGAATAAGCTCATTAGGAGAAAAATATTTTTAAAGGATTTAAAAATAAAGACAAATATGTAAGATACAGTTCAAGAAAAAGCTTTTAAAATGTGACCACTAAATTGCATACGGGAGCCCAAATAACTATCATATCAAATATATTAGAAATCAACATCCAATTATTTGAAGTAAGGCAGTATTAGAAGTAGGAAAGCAGAAATCTGACTTTTGTCTCAAATTATCATGTGACTTACATATTTTTTTACTTAAATAATACAGATAACTTACTGTGTCTGAAGTACTGTAGAAATGGGCAAAACCAAATAGAGACTACCCTGCCTTTGAGGGGAGGCTTACCTGTTGCTGCAATCCTTTCTGTGGAAAGAAGGCTCCTTCACTTTGTTTCCAAGACAATACAGTATGGAAATGATTGTTTTTCTTCCTTCTCCATCCTCTCATTTGTCCCTTTCTGTAAAAGAAGCCATAATTTTCTAAGGAGAGAAATGGCTGAGAGCCAGACATCTATTAGACCCTGTTAATCAATAAAAGATGTCTTTTTACATATACGCAACTTCAAAAACCAAATACACACAGAACAACAGGAACTTCTCTGCTAATCTGTTCTTCTAGTTAGGACTGAATTATCTATAAGGCACTGTAGATGCATTGGCCAGGGTTTACAATACTTCTGGAGTCCCACAAAAAAAAATATTTTCATTTCTTTTAAAATCAGAATAAGATTTTAAATTTAAGAAGATGATTTAACCTACAATATACTGATATTGTTATATCCAGAGCCCAAGGAAGTTGGAATGCAGTTCTGATACCAGGTTTGTGAGGCAAGCCAAGATTTTTCACACGGCCACGTGGGTAAACTCCAACAACTGGATACCATAAATTAAACAGAACTTCTAAAAGTTTTGATTTGGGAATAATAGACAATTTTACTTTGCCCTCAAGTTCTAGCCACTACTCCTAACAGAACATTTCAAAATCATCGTAATTGCAAGTTAATAAGCATGGTATGATTGTTAATAAGACCCATACTTTTCTTTGACCCTTGTCTAGCTTGTTGTGGACCTAAGCCTGAAGAGGGACTTGATAAATTATTCAGTTCTGTAGAAAGTGGAGAAGGGTCAGTAATGTATCCTCCAGACTCAGAAGGCATTTTAATAGTTTAATATAAAAAAAAATCCTCAGCAAGCACACACACAAACACACACAACACAAACAAAATATTAAGCCACTTCAGGTTTTACACAGAGATTTAGTCAGGGTAACTTACTAAGAGAGGCTACTATGTTGACAGGCAACCCAAGACAATACACAGCAAAGCAGAAAGCTACGCAAAACTCAGCACCACCCCCAACGTCAATCCACAGCTTTTATAGAGTAAGGGGGCTGGTGGTTTACCACAGGATAGTTATCTAAAGTAAAGCCATCTGTGCGCCAGATGATCTCCACAATTATGTCAAGTGGAGCCTTCTGTGAACCAGTGATCCCTACCAGTTATCTAAAGTGGTACCACCTGTGCACCAGAGGCGAGAACAAGATGGAGGGAGGGTCAAAGATGGAGTCAGTGTGGTCAGCACTCCTGCACTCCAACCACATCTTTATGACTAGTACAATCTTTCCATAGCATTCTTTTGGGATGACTCTAGAGGCAAAGATTGGGAGGTGACTTGCATCTCTATGCCACAGCAGTAATAGAAACATCAATATGAGATTCCCCAAAATACCCCAGTAAAGGGGTCTTTTCCTCAGCTGTAACAGTCGAGCAATTGTGAACTTCACATAAGTGATGGCCCATAATAGGAAGACATTTCCTGATGCAACTGGAACATCAGGAATGGGAGGTGAGGGGTGATAAGACAAATGTTTTGCAGGCAATAGATACGGTAAATCTTACTTTAGCAGCAACACAGTAGCTATTCAGTCCCCATGAATCAAAATATCAGTTCTGGCTTTTTACCATTCCTCATTCTTTTTTTTAATGTTTTATTTATTTTTCAGAGAGAGAGGGAGAGAGAGAGAGAGAGAGAGAGAGAGAGAGAGAGAGAGAGAGAGAGAGAGAGAGAGAGACAGCATGAGCAGTGGAGGGGCAAGGAGAGAGGGAAACACAGACTCTGAAGACAGGCTCCAGGCACTGAGCTAGATGTCAGCACAGAGCTCGACGGGGGGCTTGAACCCATGAACTGTGAGATCATGACCTGAGCTGAAGTCGGACACTTAATTTGCTGAGCCACCCAGGCGCCCCTACCATTCCTTATTCTTGAGAGGAACAACCACGCTACCTACTTCCCAGTGAAAAGGGACACAGATCAAGATTAGGGAAATGAACTTGCCTTCTATCTGATTGCAGGTATTCCCTAGCCCTAGGTTGAACCCCCACCATTCATGGAACTATTATTTTGGAACTTTAGTGTATAGTCTTAGATATCGTCTTATTCCACATTTTTTTAATGAGGTCAATTAATGCAGCTAAACAGTGGTCTCCTGTCAGGAGGTGGTCCTGCAAATGGGCTCTCACAGTCAGGCCTCTAGTATATAATCACTAAAGAGAAAATTAACCAGATATACAAGGAAACTACAAAAATTCAGGATCCAGCCTAGTTTTACAGGTAAACAATAAATATTCAAGGGCAATCAGAACGAGAATCTAACATCTGCATAGGTGTGCTACTGAAACATAATTACTTTTTCCTAAAATCATCCTCATTACCAGCAAAGGTAAACAAATTAAGACTGAGTGGTTTGAACAAGTTCAGTTTTAACAAACTTGGTCTAGTTATTTACCTAAGTATAGCATGGATAGTGAGTGGTCATTTAGTTTCTTTGAAATCTACTTTGCTGGAGCTTCTCTCCCTCTTTTTTTTTTTTTAAAGATTTTAATTTTAAGTAATCTTTACAGGCAACACGAGGCTTGAACTCACAACCCCAATACCAAGAGTCATATGCTCTACTAACTGAGCCAGCCAGGTGTCCTAAGATCTGTGCATTTTTACTGTACCTAAATAATACCTCAATAAATACTATTTTAAAGGAAAACAAATCATAAATGAATATTAACCATGCATCATCACCATCCTTCCAGGTACTTGTGGAAACAGGCCTCAGAAATCATCAGATAAGCCTGTTTTACTGATAACAGAGCTGAGGCCAAAAGTGGTCTACTGATTTCCAAAGCCAATAAGACATTATGGAGTACAGCTGGAATGAGAACCTCAAAGGTCAAAAGCCTGCAGATCATAATGGTCAGCTTTGGTGACCTGGGCCTTGTCTGTACTGAGGAACCCAAACACCCAGGCCCAGTGTAACCCACAGGGCTCTCACAGTGGGGTATCAGACAGATGCAAAACCAGAATTCTAGGCCAGCCCAAGAAACAGCCTGGAAGAGTTGTGTGCTGGAGCTTCTCTTAAGAAATTTCAGATTGTGTCTTTAAAAGTCTTTCAAGGCTAAGAGCCAAGCCAAATACTTTGAATCAGGTTCATAGGTAATACCTACCTATTTGGATTAATTCCTCTTTTCTTGAGGTCCTCAAAATATCTTGAGGTTTCTGAGCCTGCTCAAAGATATCTACTCACATCTGAGCCTATGCATGTTTCTCTCAAATAGGATATTCCAGCCAAAGCCTTGGTAATATAACTGATGTGTCCAATGGTATCACTTTATAAGGAGAACAGATTTTTATTGAATTTATGCAAATAACTATAATTGATTTCACATTGTGTCACTGCCACACCCCCTGTCAAACCCTTCTGGATATCAATTTACATGTAATTCACAACTCATACCTGTACTCTAGAGCCCATACTATCATTTCTATCTCTAAGAAAGCCCCTTATTGATTAGCACCCCTACCCCACTGGCTTCCCTTAACCAAAGTGCATATAGGTCTTAATATCTTTCACTAGATGGAAATAAAAGGTCTCATAGTGCAACAAATAAGCAAAACCTTTAATTCCTTTACTGTTTTAGGACTGGGAAAGTTTGTATTTTATCAATGACTATCTCTGATATTACCCAACCTGATGATACCTTAGAATTTTACTGACTGACCTGGCTTTGGATCTTGTCCATATTTCCCTCCTATTTTGATGACTTTAAGTATGCTTGTAATGACTCAGCTTTTTCTGACAGGGAGGATAAATCATCACAAGTTATGCAGTCTGAATTCACCAGAAAGTGGGGATGATGCCTGCCGATCTGTGGATAGAAACTATAATCTGTCTCCGATAACCATCAGTAGGCTTTACCCAAATTTTGAGGGGTTTCCACAGATGTCTGCATTCAGCTCCAATGTCTGTTGGAGCTAGTAGAGTCTGTTAGTATAAAACCAAGAAATTATTAATTCAACATAGTGCCTTTAGTTGCCCCTTATTATACACACTAGAGGGCAATGTTGGACTAACCTTTACTCTCCAAGGGTTCCTCCATTAGTACAGCTGCACTCCTTTTTTTGAGCCTTCCTTCAAGGGAGTAAACTGGTGTGCCTTAGGCAACGCCTTCCACAGGCTTAGCAAGACTGATTTTGGTTGTTGCTTCCTATTTTCTCTCAGGGTCCCAGACAACATTAAATCTTGCCACAGTTGTTTATGAAAAACCTTAATAGGTCCCTCTTCACTATCAGCAAGGCTGTTTTTCCTTGTTTTTTAACCTATTTCCCTTATGATGGATTCTTTTGGTTTCACTTAAGTCAGCCACCACAGTGGCTACTCTAGCAATGTGTCAATACTAAAGTCCTGTACTATGCCCCCAGAACTGGCTGTATGATGTCTTTCATTCCAGATGAAGGTAAATTTTTGCCAGGGCCTCTAAAATGCTGAACATAAATGGCATGTTTCATTCCTAGTTCATGTATAATTTCTTGTAGTATTCCACCGAGGTCCAGTGTACGACAGGGAAGAGAACATACCCTTTATTAGACCAAGTTACTTCAAAGTTAGCATTTACCCAGTCAATCAGATTAGCAAAGCACCTGCAATTCTAACCCATGCCTATGGTAAATAATCTTTGTCATAAGACAGGTTGAGCAGTGATTGAAGCCATTTTTGTCATCTCAAACCCATTTAATATATTCCGTGTGCCCCAGTATCCCACAGTTATAACACCCAAGCTGCCACCCCTTTTCTTAAAGTGACTCATTAGCTCCACCAATTCCGTGGACAGTTGGCTTTCCCTTGGCATGGTCTCTTTACTCATGCTTCTTTTGTTTTCAGTAACTTGCCAACTACTCCAAGTGTTAGAATGTGGAAGAGAGTCAGTAATGTATCCTCCAGACTGAGAAGGAACTTTAATACTGGAAAACAAAGCAAGCCACTGAAGAGTGTTTACAAAGAGGTTTATTCAGAGTGACTTACTTACAGGAGCAATCAGGCACATCAATGATCCAAGCAGTAGGCAGCCATTCTTGGCATCCATTCCTTGCTTCCTTGGCCAAGACTGGCTCTCCACCCACAGCTTTAATAAAATGAGAGACATGGTGGTAAGGTCACAGGGTAGTTATCTAAAGTGGTGTCATCAATGTGCCAAAGTTGAGAACAAGATGGAGAGCTGAAAATGGAATCAGTGTTGTCAGCATTCCTATACCTCCAGACACTTGTAATTACCATGATTTGGTAACAGTAAATTCCTGAACCAATGCAGCTAGTGATTAAATATATTAATGTTACATTTGAAGTATTATAGTCTTTTCATTTTTGACTAGATCAAGGATTTATAGTCAGCATGGATACATTCTAGATCAAATTTTACTTTCTTCTGGAAACTAAGACAAACCAAGCTAAGTCCATGATAAAACACTTCTCTCTCACATATCACATATGTGATATATAGCTCCTCACATATGTGTACAAACATAATATAGGAATGGAATAGAGAGACAAATCTCAGAAGCAACTAGAAGATACGACTGATGAAAGAGAAACAGAGAGCTACAGGTTAACCCAAAGACAAAGTATTTCTCACAATAGATAAGAAAGTGGCAGGTGTTCAACAAGGTGATGAAGAGAAGCAAAGCCATCTTTAAAATCAAATTGACAAAGGGGCATCTAGGTGGCTCCATCATTTAAGCAACTGACTTCAGCTCAAGTCATGATCGTGGGACTTGCATATTAGAGCCCTGAATTGGACTCTGCTGTCAGCACCAAGCCTGCTTTGGATCCTGTTCCTCTTGCTCTCTGTCCCTCCCCTGCTTGTGCTTTCTGTCTCTCTCTCTCTCTCTCAAAAATACAACTGGCAAAAAAAAAAAATCTAAGAATATGAAGTCTGAATGCATACAGGAATTTAAAAATAATGCTTTAACAAGTAATAATGGTCCTGCCAAAAATAATATTTTTGCTTAAACTTGTACGTAACAAGAACTCAGAACCTAAAGAAAAGACCTGGATGGCACAAGAAGAAAAATCTAGACCAGAGAGATAATATTCTTAACTGTATCTGGATAAATGCCTAGAAATATGAAATTAGAAATTAATGTAAAAACCTCTGAGGAATAAAGTATGTGATATAATTATTACTTATTTTATTATATCAGAAGATTCTTAATTTTATATTAATCATTGTAATATCCTTATAAAGTCCCAAATTAAAAATTTTAGAAGCCAAATTTGATTTTCAGAATGTTTCTGATATATGAGTGCAACTCCACCTTTCACATCTACTCATGGAAGATTTGTAGATTTTTAAGCCCGTAACAATAGCATGTTTTGAGCAAAGAAACTATTTTTCTAATAACAAAATCCATTTGTTTGGGGCAGATCTTCATAATTGGGTGTGTTTGATGTCTTTTAATTTTTTCCCTCAGCATTTTCTCTGTACTGTTTCATCATTTTATACTCTTTGACATATTCTTATTTGTGAACTTTTGATTTCCATTAATAAACTCAAGTTTGAATGTAGAGTCTATTTTACTTTCCTCTGCATTCTCTGAAACCTTGGTGACATGAATTTTAATATTGTAAGAGGAAAAAAGTATTGGATAAACATAAGTGAGTACTTTTGAATTGAAATTTAAATTGATAGAGAAAGCAGTGCATGCTATTAGCTAAGGCCAGACCATTTTCTTAGATCAGATTCATTTCCAAAGCTCTCTCATTATTTCTTTTTTCTAAAGAGCCCTTTGCAAGAGGAGCTAGCAGACTCTCATCAGTGAAAAAGACAAGCTTCACTGTCAAGAAGGATGATACTGCTTATTTACAGGGCAAGCTATGAGAACCAACTGCAGCCAACCCATCACCAATCTGTACACTAGAAATATCTTTGCACATTAACATAGAAGAAGAATTTGGACACTGGTGCCACAGGCACAAGCATCCCCATAATTATGAATTTCCATATCCTAGAAGCTTTTTCAGCAAAGCCTATGGTTTCACATATTTATTTATTTTCAAATTTATTTGGTGTCCAAAGCCTCAATATGTGTCATTGCTCCAACAGTGGCTGGTAGAGGAATTTTTAGATTGGGAATAAATGAGATATTCTGCAGGCATGAAAAAAAATTTGTTTTCATTTCAACAACTATGTATGTTGTGCTTGATTTCAGTCTGTTCAGACCAAAGTGTTTGTAAAGCTGAAGTGGGTTGTGTTCTTTTCAGCCTGACAAACAGCAGTTTGGTGCAGTTGGAACTTCTTATTAAACTGTGGCAGGTTGGAGAGTCCAGAGTGAACAGAATTCTCCTAAATGATTGGCTGGGGCATTGTGTTAGCTTAATTGTACATTTGCCCTTTGACTAAAATTAGAGATTAAGTCCCCTCCCTGGGAACGCATGGAAGTTAGTAAGAAGTTAAACTGCACATTCTAATTAGGTCTTTTCTAGTTTGTACTGCCATGGGGTTTCTACCTTGACAACAATGATCAGTTCCATTATGTTCTCTTTTAGAAAAAAGATGATCTCTTCACACTTTAGGCGAGGCTGTTTCTGTTTATATCAATATTAGCTCACCAATGGTGATGGTACAGTGTGTGAGAGGTCGGTAGAAACTGAGTTGTGGGCATCCTGCCTAGCACCTTTCACTTTCCCTTTTTCATCATGTCAGGTTTAGCACAGCATGGCTTTATCCTAACAAAGACACTTTTCGAGGATCTAGATGCTGGTCAGGTGGCTCATCAGTAAAGTGGCTCAGTGCTTGATCCAGCTCTGGGTAATAGTTCACAATTCTCAGCATCACTTGAGAACATCTTTAATTATAGTATTGATTTTTTTCAAATGCCATTTAAAAAAATTTTTCAACGTTTATTTATTTTTGAGACACAGAGAGACAGCATGAGCAGGGGAAAGGCCAAGACAGGAGACACAGAATCCAAAACAGGCTCAGGCTCTGAGGAGCTGTCAGCACAGATCCCAACATGGGGCTTGAACTCACGAACTGCAAGATTATGACCTGAGCCAAAGTTGGCCACTTAACCATTGAGGCTCCCCTCAAATATCATTTTTGAAACATAAATATTTATTACCACAGAAAAATCTAAGCCAAAAATTTCAAAGTAAAAATGGTTATGGCATTCAAATCCATAGAGAATATCAGCTTCCTCTGTTATACATAGTTTTCTTAGTGAACAATAGACTACTGATTATTGAGGATTATTTGTGGGGACATAACTTATTTCCTCTTTTTTTTTCACCCTCTGCATATTTTTCGTTGATGTTGTTTTTGTTCTTCTGGATCCTCTGTAACCTGCTCCCAGAAGAAAAAGGAGAAAAGCCCTATTGTGCATTGAGTTATGATCTCTGTATTTACTAGCCAGAATATTCTGTAGCTGATGCTTTCCTGTGCTTCATGACTGTACACCGAGAAAATGATGAAATCTTTTGAAGTTAGCCAAGACTCCCTGCATAATGGTTAGGTAGAAAAAGGGAATTACTACATTTTGAAGAAAAGATATCTTAAAAAATTTCTAATGTGGAGCTGAGAAGACTTAAGCTTTAAGATTCCTTCTGAAGCAAATATTCTATGAACCTATGATAATTTCTTTCCATAAAGTGATAATATCTCACTAAGCTTTACTTCTCCTAGGAAACAGGCAGCAGGCTGCAATCATAGAAGAAAATAAAAAGAATATCTACAATCTCTGCTTCTTTATTAATTAAAATGAATGCCTTTTAAAAACTTTTAGATTAGGCATATTTTTAAAAGCATGGATGGGATATATATATCTCACTTGCTTTCCACGGCTTTCTATGTCAGTTTCTCCTGCATGAGGAGGCAGGTTGAAATGCATCAATGCCATAGCACCCTCCAAACTTATTCCCAAATGTAGGGCTTATCTTCTAACCAGGCTATGGCATCATTTCCCTTTTGTATTATAATAATGTATATAGAAACTTTTATCTCTTTGAGTTTTAATAACTTGAGTTTATGACTTATATTCCAGGCTCTAAAACAGGATGCATTTTATGGCTTTCAGGCATAGTTATCATATAGCAAGATGAATAGCAAAATCAAATACTTGTAATACTTTAAAGTCAAACAGAGTTGAAAGTGCTTTCTATACTCAAAACTCATCAGAACTGACATTAGCGCAAAGTGGAAGTTAAAGTAGCATTCCTTTACATTATGTTTTGTCATCTGAGGTAGAGTCTATCTTTCCTGACCCTCCTATCCCTTTCTTATATGAAGTACATTGGAAATATGTTGCTAATAAATTGACGAAGGTCTCAAAAATTCCACCTGGTATAACGCACACGCAAGGTGATGGAGAATTGCAATCTTCTGACACAATTTTCTACAATGCCTTTGCAATCTATTCAAGAAACCCCCATAACAGGGTAACTGTGACTTATAGAATAAAAGTAACCCAACGTATTAAATATCTCCAATAACAGTACCCAATTTCTTTGACATTAGTATTTTTCCTTTTCAATTGTCAAATTAATACATAATCTCCTCCCATCTTTGCTAAATAATCTCAGTCCCAAATAAATAGAGTTATGAAAAGAAAAAAGGGCATTTAAAAATTTTGATTTTAGGGGTGCCTGGTTGGTTCAATCGCTTAAGTGTCCGACTTCAGCTCAGGTCATGATGTCGCAGTTCGTTGGTTTGGCCGGCATCAGGCTCTGTGCTGACAGCTGGCTCAGAGCCTGGAGCCTGTCTTCAGATTCTGTATCTCCCTCTCTCTCTAACCCTCCCCTGCTTGCACTGTCTCTCTGTCTCTCAAAAATAGATAAAAATCATTTAAAAAAAAAGAAATGTATTAAAAATTTGATTTTACTTCAAATGTATTTATAACTACTCAAATAATATATAAACACAATGTTCTAGTAAAAACATTAAGCCTTTTGATAAAGTGAAAGCCCTCTGACAATCATTTCTCCTTCTCAGAAATTACCACTGATAATGCACACTGTATACATGTACCAACTTTATTCTATTCATTTGCAAACACACACACCACATAAACAGTTCTTGTAGTTTTGTGTTTACTTAAGTTTTTATTTTAAATATGGAAGTTAGATCATATGTAATTTTTTGTGAATCACCATTGATGACAATATAATTTGGAAATCTTTTCATGTCAGTAAATTCCCTTCTCTTTTTTTTAAAGTTTATTTACTTATTTTGAGAGAAATAGATGATGTGGAGGGGCAGAGAGAGGGAGAGAGAGAGAATCCCAAGCAGGCTTTGTGCTGTCAGAGCAAAGACAAATGTGGGGCTCAATCTGACAAACTGTAAGATCACAACCTGAACTGAAATCCAGAGTTGGACACTTGACTGACTGAGCCATCCAGGCACCTCTCTTCTGTCTCCTTTCTTCTTAAATAGTAAACAGTATCTTGTATCTTGCAGTACATGTATACTTTGTTCAGCCATCCTCTTTTTGATGGCATTTAGTTTGGCTTCAAGTTTTTTAATTTAAAATGTCTTTTTTATTCTAGGGTTATAAAAAGTATTTCTTTGAAAATGTCATTTTTTCTTGTATTTATGACATTTCTTATTCACATCATTTTTTAAATTTTTGTATAAATGCAAAAATTTATTTTTTAAGTCAGCATATGAAAGATTTGTATCTTTTTTTAAAAAATAAATATTCCCTTTCCTCCACACCATTTGTTGACTAGCCCATTTTTGCTTTTTTTTTTTTTAATGTTTACTTATTTTTGAGAGACAGAGACAGAGCATGAGCATGGGAGGGGGAAAGAGAGGAGACACAGAATCCGCAGCAGGCTCCAGGCTCTGAGCTGTCAGCACAGATCCTGATGCGGGGCTCGAACTCACAGACTGCAAGATCATGACCTGAGCCGAAGTCGGACACCTAACCGACTGAGTCACCCAGGCACCCCAATTAGCCCACTTTTGAATCACAACTTTGAAACTCTACCTTTGTCCAACACTATATCCCAATATACACATGAGCCTGTTGCTGGACTTGCTGTAAATTATTAATTTAGTAACAAAAAGATTTCTGTAGTCCAAATTATCAGTAGCTGCTGTCAAAGCTCCATTAGAATGCTATGCATGGCTCTGTGTCTCATTCGCTGCCTAAAGAATCCACTGTCTCATAAGATGGGCTTTAAATTGATCTCTTTGTGATTCTGCTAACAAGTCTTCCCCTGCTCAATTCCCTCTGATATTTGAATAGAACAGAAGTATCTGAAGGTGGGAATAAGGATAGGGAAATTAGATGTCCAGGGGTCCTTTTCTTCAAAGCCTATACCTTCTCTCTTTTGAGTCCTCTTGATATCTTTTCCTCTCCCAGGATTTCGGTACTCTTACACTGCCCCAGCTATCTGGAAAAATGTGTCACAACTCATGGATACTTATCCGACAGGTACAGTCCTCTTGTTCATGTGTCCTTATTTTAAACATTTGTTATTCTCATTTTATGTCTAAGATATTCCAAAATTATGAATGTTACATGTCATGTTGGTGGTGTATTGCCCCACCGATGAGGAGAGAGCTAGAAGCAGAGGAGGAAGATGAGAAGGGATTGAAGCATTCATGGGGTTAGCAGCATATCTAATCTTTGATTGTTAAGGTCAACTCTGCAAAAGAGCTCAGAAATTTAAATGTCCTTCTAGGAGAAACAAAACAACAACAACATATTTTAGAAGGGAGGGAAAACACATTAATAAAATAAAACCCTCTAAAAATAATGTTCCCTTTTGAGTATTAGAGAGAGCTCCTGTTAATTACTTATTACTAGGAATGGTAGTTGCCCCTTTAAATCTCATGGTCACTATAAAGATGAAATCTAAATGTTAATATGTACCAATTTAGAGGGAGAAGATTGGTTTCATTAAAACCTGTTAGAAAAACTTGTTAATTGATATGCTATAAAATAACTCAGAAGAAGTTTAGTGAGATAAAATCGAGAGTCCCTATCTGTGGGGGCCCTTAAACTCATTCTATTAAAATTTTAAAGGAGTGTACACCCCATGAATATCTTATGATTTTCTATAACTGTTTTTATATATGTTTTTGATTTTTAATGTTTATTTATTTTTGAGAGAGAAAGAGGAATGGGGGAAGAGCCAAGAAAGAGATTAAAACAGAATCCAAAGTGGACTCCAGGCTCCGAGCTATAAGCACAGAGCCCATTGTGCGACTCAAACTCCCTAACTGTGAGATCATGACCTGAGCCGAAGTCTGATGCTTAACCAAACTGAGCCACTCAGGAATCCCTATAACTGTTTTTTAAATTATTATTTTTGCCTTTAAATATTTAGTAAAATTCTTTATGATCACTCCCAATATCTTGCTGACAAGGGGAAAGTGAGATATGAGAAAAAAGTTGGAAAAATGTGGAAAGGCAGAGAAATGAGATTTCAACAATCTGATTCCCTCTGACCGGAGGCATTATCTTTTACAGACACAATTTATGTATGTGTTTCCACATACTGTGTCCTTATGTATACACACACAAACACAAAGTCATTTTGTCTTTTTCATTTTTTCTTGAAGATTTCTGTGCTAGGAGGAATTTAAAGCTCTAAGTTTTGCTAATATTGGAATGGGTACAGAGTTATGCTTTATTTCCCATTTTTACTTGCCCACCTGTATTTGGATTTTTTGTTTTTGTATAGAACTTTGAAAGACTCCTTAATATTTTGATACAAGTTCTTTATAATATACGTGATTTGCAAATATTTTCTTCTAGTCTATAACTTGTTGTCTCAATCTATTCAGGAGAGTATAACAAAATACCATGGGTTGAGTGGCTTATGAGCAACAAAAATTTATTTGTCAGAACTCTTAAGAGCTGAAAAGTCTAAGATCAAGGTGCCAACAGGTTCAGTGACCAATGAGGGCTCACTTCCTTTTTCATAGATAATCCATCTTTCACTATGTCTTCCCATGGTGGAAGAAAGGGAGCTCCCTGGGTCTGTTGTAAACGCACCAGTCCCATTCATGAGGGTTCTTTCCTCATGAGCTAGTCACTTCCCAAGGCTCCACCTCCAATACTATCACACTGGGGACTAGATTTCAAGAAGTGAGTTCTGGGAGGACATAAACATTTAGTCTTTGGCACTTATGTCTTTTTTTTTTTTTTTCTCAACAGTGCCTTTGACAAGAATTCTTCACTTTGCTGAAATCCAGTGAATCAATTTTTCTTCTATTCAATACATTTGATTTGTACTATAGACATGTATTCAATTTAAGTCAATTATGGAATTGAGCTAACGATGTCTTATCTAAGGTGTCTATACAAAGCTGAAGGTCACAAATTTTTCCCTACATTTTATTCTAAAAGTTGTGGATATTTCATTTTTGTATTTAAGTATGTAATGCATTTTGAATTAATTTGTGTGTATGTTGCAATTTTGGGGACCTACTTAATTTTTTATTGTACATATCCTATTGTCTGGCAACAAATTTTTTAACTATCTTTATTCAACTAAATTGCATTTGCCACTTAGTCAAAAATCAACTGATATGGCTGTAGCTATTCACAGACATTCTATTTTGTTCCTTTGACTTATTTGTTCAACTAAACACCAATACCATCCTCTTTTTTTTGAGTAGCTTTACAATAAGTAGTGAATTGAGTAGTATACTTCCCTCAAGTTTGTTTTCCTTTTCAAAATTGCTCTATTTGATTTCCTGTTAATTTCCACATAAATTTTTAGATCAGATTTAATTTTTCAAATACATGGCAAAATGTGATTAGAATTCCATTTAATTTATGAATTAATTTGGGGATAATTGATATCTAAATAATATGTACTCATCCAATCTTTATACAGGTATGTATTCATATATATGTCTTATTATTTTTCTTTCAATTTCTCTATGCAATGTTTTGTGGTTTTTAGTGTACAGATCTTCTGTCAGATTTGTTTCTTAATATATTGGGTTTTGATGGCTGCTATTGTCAATAATAGTTATGTATTGAAATTTCAATTTCCAGTTGTTCATTACTAGTATATAGAAATATACTTGATTTTCATATGATACATGTATTTAAATTCATAATAGATCAGGATTATACTTTAAACAATTAATTATTTTGAGAGTTTATATAATATGAAAAACATCTTTATATTCACCAATGTAGTTTTAATTTCTGGTGCTTTTTATTCTTTTCTATAGATATAAAACTCTATCTGGCATCACTTTCATCTGTCTGGATCCCTTTGACAATTCTGGTAGCACAGATGTGCCTAATGAATTCTTTCAGCTTTTGTATATCTGAGAAAGCCTTTATTTTGCCTTAAATTTCAAAATGTACTTTTGTTGGACATATAATGACCTAGTTGACCTGCTTTTTTTCTTCAGTAGTTTAAAGATGTTAGTCCATTTTGTCCAACAAGAAACCTGTTGTTGTTGTTGTTGTTGTTGTTATTTTAGCTGCTAATTTTTTAATCATCATTTTAGGAAATTTATTTTTGAGGTACCTAGACATGGGTTTTTTTTTCATATTTCTTGTGTTTCAGGTATTTTGAGTTTCTTGGAAATGTGAGTTTGTAGTTTTTGCCAAATTAAAAAAAAAACCTGCCATTCTTTATTTGAAATCTCTTCAAAATCTAATTTCACATATATTTGGTTACATGAAGTTGACTACAGCTCACTGATGCTCTTTATATTTTCAGTCTTTTTTCTCTGTAATTTGAATTTGATAGTTTCAGCTGCTATGTATAAAAAGTCACTAATATTTTCTTCTATCAGTATATATTCTATATGGAATCTTATGTTGTGTGTTCTAAATTTTATCCATTCTTTTAGCCACTTCTAGACTTTCCTTTGATTCTTTTTTTCTGAATCAGTCATATTAATTTAAAAAGAAAAAATGTGCTCCTAATCAATAGTCTTTTAAATGAAACAATCTGATATTTAGCTAAGAGTAAGTATAGAGAGCAACTGGTCTTCAATACAGGGACTCTGTGTTCAGCCTTGTTCTTGCTTCCTTTTAGGTGGGATGGATCCAGTGAGATGAGATACAAACTTATGCTTCAGGAGATGATTTTATTTTGATCTTCATTTTCTTCCCATTGGGTCAAGCATAGAACATGCCTACTGAGACTCTTGGATTGCAAATCTTTTGCCACAGCTAGCAGAGTCACACATACATAGGTGTTTTCTCTATAAAAAGAGAGAATGAGGCTATGGAAATTCAACATAGTTGTGTAGGTTCTATCACAGCCTTCTGGGCATTAACATGCATTCCCTTTATGGGGCAGGAAAACGTGTGGCTTAAGATAGTCTTTTTGCATTTGAATGTTTTTCAGCAGACTCCCAATGTTATTTCCTCTTTGGGTTTCTCTTATATGTTTTAGATGCTACTGGTCTGGGTCCTGAATTTATTTATTTTAACTTTTTATTTGTTCAATGCTTGCATCCTGCAAACTGATAAAAAAATTTTTGTAGTTCTCATAGATCTTTTTTGTAGATTCTGTAAGATTTTTTTTAAATGTAGACCATGATATCATCTACAAGTGAACTTCACTAAAGCCTATATATTTCTTCAGTTATTGTATGTCCTCCTATCTCTCCTCCCCTTCTGAGACCATTAAATACATACTAGATGACGTGATTGTCCCACTTATCCACAAGGCTGAATTCATTTTTTTTTAACTCTTATTTTCTCTGTGTGTTTCATTTTGGATATTTTCTGTTTGGTTTTTTTCCCCCAGTACTACTAGGGTCTTCTGTGGTGTCTAACTGTGGCTAATCCAAATCAGTGTACTTTTCATTTCCAAATGAAATCCAAACCTATGGAAGTTTATTGGAGTTTTTCCCATATATCTTCCATATATCTAATCATCATATTTATGTTTTCTCTAGTTTTTAAAAGTTTATTTATTTATTTTGAAGAAAACAGAGACAGAGAGTGGGGGAGTGGCAGAGAGACAAAGACAGTGAGAGAGAGAGAGAGAGAGAGAGAGAGAGAGAGAGAGAGAACGAACAAACCCCAAGCATGCTTGGCATTGTCAGCGTGGAGCCAGACCCAGGACATGAAATCATGTACTGTGAGATCATGACCTGAGCTGAAATCAAGAGTCTTCTGCTTAATCAGCTGAACCACACAGGTGCCCCTCTCTACTTTCTTTAATGTGTGGAACATATTTATAAATGCTTATTTTTTTCACATTTCTGTTTGGTAACTCTATTATCTCTATTATTTTCAATTCTATTTCTAGTAATTGATTTTTCTCCCAGTTGAGTCTTACTTTTCTGT
>NC_043705.1:74051873-74090045 GCF_006229205.1 Suricata suricatta | reverse complement strand
CCTCCCCCTCCCCTTTCAGTCCATGGATGGTCTCCAGTATTCAGTAGTCTCCCTTGATCTGAGTCCCTCGCTCTTCCCCGCTCTCTTTCCCCCTTCCTCTCCCCATGGTCCCCTGCCAGGTCTCTCCTGTTAGACCTATGAGTGCAAACATATGGTATCTATCCTTCTCTGCCTAACTTATTTCACTTAGCATGACACCCTCAAGGTCCATCCACTTTCCTACAAATGGCCATATATCATTCTTTCTCATTGCCATATAGTACTCCATTGTGTATATATACCACATCTTCTTAATCCATTCATCAGTTGATGGATATTTAGGTTCTTTCCATGATTTGGCTATTGTAAAAAGTGCCGCTATGAACATTGGGGTACATGTGCTCCTATGCCTCAGCACTTCTATCACTGCTATCAATGAAGGACCTATATATCTAATGTATTATTTTATGCTTTGCAAGTTTGATCAGTTTTTCCAATGTCTAACAGTGCAACAGTAGTAAGGCTGAAAATAAAATTTGATGATATGGGCTCAAATGTCCCTATGGTTTTTACAGTTAGATACTGCACACTTCATCTAAAGTTTTGAAAGGAAAAGGGTGACCAAGAAGTGAAGATACTAGTCTGTAGTTATCTAAGCATTTGATTCAAGCTTTTCTTGCTCTTTAAAATAGAGCACAATATTGATTTGAACATTATAGCTCAAATGTCTTCTGTTAAGAAACACCCAAGCAAATGAAGGAGCTTACCAGGAAACCTGCTTAAATGAAGGCCTCAGAAAGATGATTCATGCAGAACTGTTTTCCATTACTTTAAGCTACTCAATTGAATTCATGAGGAAAGATAAGAGTTTTGACAAATTGAGTTGTCGGTAAAGCTACAGGCTCTGAGATACAGAAAGATCATCTCAGAATAAAATACCTAGAGAAGACCACAGAAACGTCACTTCAAGCAGTTTAAGATTCAAGGCTGTTAACTTAATTGGGACAAAAGGTCATGTTTCTAAATGCAGTAACCATCTTAGGGATGATTCTAAATAAATTCACTCTTTCCATTATCTATGGCTTCAAAACAGTGACTAAAAGCAATAACCATCACATAGTTTGCTTGTGTATCTGGAAGTTGTCTAGGTTCTCCAGGACCATTCTCCTTGGTTAACTCACACGGTTACAGTCAAATGTGCTTGCATGTCTCTTGAGGGCTTCTATCACCTGTTTTGCACCTCACTAAGAGTCAAACATGTATACACTGAAATTTTAAACTTTTAAAGATAATAAATAGCACTTCTATAGCCAGTCTACCTCTAACCAGCCTAATCACCTACAGTATGATTAATGATTCAGTAAAAGAGAGCTCAAAACATCTGAATTATTTATTTAAAATTTATATTTTATATTTTAAAAACTCTTGTCTTTAGAAAATGTTTATTTAAAATTTCAGATCTTTGAGTAATACATTTCAAAGCACCCCAATTCTCACTAATTGAAAATCAATCCAGCTCTATTTTTCTCTATCTTATTCACAATGACACAACAGTATACTGCTTGAGAGAGCAAAACTGTATTCCACCTTTCTAGAAGAAGATCGGGTGTGTATATTTTTAAAAACTAAAATGATCATTCTGATAGTCTACTTATTACTTTTTGAGAAACAATTCTAAAGACATTCACAGATAAATATGTATGTGTATTCCAGCACTTTAAAAAATGTTTATTTATTTATTTTTGAAAGAGAGCATGAGTGGGTGAGGGGCAGAGAGAGCAGGAGAGAGAGAATGCCAAGGAGCAGAGACTTGACCCTGGGCTCAAGTTCTCCAACCCTGAGATCATAATCTGAGCCAAAATCAAGAGTGGGACTCTTAATTGACTGAGCCACCAGGTGCCCCTCAGCATTCTTTATAGAAGATAAAAAGAAAAGAAAATTCCCATATTATAATTCTAAAAAGAAATCACTGAGCAAATGACAATTCAATCACATGTATTGGTTAACCTGTGTGTAAGAATGCAGAAACGACTCTAAATTTCCCCCAGGTAGAATCTATACTAAAAACTAATTGCATGGAATCTAGGAAATGGAACTTGCTGAATTTTAGCCATTCTGTGAAATAGATGAGAGAAATAAGAATAGGAATGGAATTCAGAAAAAAAAACAGAAAATTAATCAGGATAACATAATGGAATATAATTAAGCTTCTTAAATATATGTACCTGTTATGTAGTCTGATGGTCACAAATTCATATTTATATGATACAATCAATGGCATTTGAGATTATGTACATACATGCATATATATTTTTTCTTATAAAGTGTTAACATGAAATAAATAGAAAAACACTCCCTTTTTGTAGTTCAGATTTTGACTCATTTCAAATGTTATTTTGGGATAATTTTCGATTTACAGACAAGTTGCAAAAATAATGCAGAGAATCCCTGTACAGCTCTTCTTAAACTCATTAGGGAATTACATTCTGATAAACCAAGTCTGTAGGGTGTGGACTGGTTTGCCAGAACAATGTTTGCATGACCCTGAGTCTTGGTCTTCTTGCTCTATGCCTCAGAAAGTGTTTCTGCATGCTCTCCTGTTCATTCTTTGATTTTCAATTGTTACTTGTTATTCGAAGTTTGTCAGCTTGGCTTGTGAGAACTTGAGGGGCAATGTGTCAGCTTGATTAAACTTTAGTGTTAGTCAGAATGTCTTGGATTTGGGGGAAGGTTGTGTTCATATTTCTCTTTCCCTCCCTTAGTTCAGTTCTGAGACCAGTACCTAGGCTTCCACGGGCCCAGGAGTTTTTCCTATATTTACGTCCTCTGGGGATATAATAAAATGTCACCATTGCCCTAATCATAGTGGTATATTTTTCCCACCTCTCTCACAGATTAAGGCTTTTGTCACATAGTGGACAGAGAAGAGAGGAGTCCAAGTGGAGTTTCTCGTCCATCCCATATAACCTATGTTCCACTCCTCCACTGCACTACAGTGGAAGCTTTCTTACAGCTCATTCTTATCTTTCCTGTGAATGCCCATTTAGGTTTTTGATAATTGCCTTCAACTGATGTAAAGTCCTCCAATATCTGTGAACTCCAGGGGCATCATAACATACCATGCGTCCAAATGCAGCTTTCAACAATTTGTCATTGACACTGAATTCCTGTTGCAAATATCCATTTATATCTATAACAAGTGAGCCAGGGCTCACCTCTCCTCTCTCCCTTCACGTTGCTACCTTTTATTAGATTTCAGAACACTGGTTTCTCAGGCAACTTAGATCTATAAGAGATTCAGAACCAGTCATAATTTAAGTTTGCTTGTCTTTTTTTTTTCATTTTAATTATGAGAGCAAAGCACCTTCAGGATCTCTGCATCCAAGAAATGACAATAGAAGTTTTACTTATTTACTTTAGCATTTTTAGAATCTTACACTAGTATATATTGCATTCATGTTCTTAAAACAAACTTGATATATTATGATATATATCTTTAAATACATATAGCATTAATACATCTGCTTCATCTGCATAAATTAAGGCATAATAGACTATAATATTTCTTGATTTCTTAATGAGAAAAAGTAGTTTAAAAGGATAAACAAAACACACTTTTAGGGGAAAACTTTGTGATAATAGAAGTGTTTCTGATTAAAATATGTTTCAAATTAGTAAATGTGTGTGTGTGTATAAAAATGTATCTGCTTAGGCTACTTCCACATTCTGTGTGAATTTGTTTCTAGAAGAACGTTTCCTAGATTTTGGAACAAAGGATCTGGAGGAGAGACAGACTAAGGGAGAGGGGTGCAGAAAAGAGGTGTGGTTTGTGGCGAGAGGCATTGAATGATTTGTGGAAGGCAGAGGATGAGAATGAAGATGCTTGGTGGTTGCAGAATATAAGAGACCACAAGCTGAGAAGAAATATAAAAAGAGAATTTCACAGTGTTGTGGATTATGGAAGAAGAAAAAAAGGAAGCATTATTTCTGTGCACATGCCCTAGCTGGATTAATTGTATTCCTTTGACTGTGAGACCAATTTCCAATTTAGACAACAGGGGCTTCAGGGTTTAATTTGGGAGTGAAGCGCTCATATGTAAATCCACCATATGTTGAGGACTCTTTTATAAATAGGGCTTTAAATTCTTCTTTTTACTGTTTTGATAAATTTTCATGAGATAAAATGTATTATTTTTATGATGATAAAATCAATAAGAGCTATTTTAAAACATCAGTGTTTAAATTGAAGCCCAGTATAGTGTAGAAAATTATAACGCAGTGAAAAAGACATCTATATTGGAGTGGGTGGTCTGCTACCATCAGTTGGGATGATGTTCTACTAGATAAAAAAGAATTCCTCTAAGCATCATTTTACACATTAATCAAATAAGAACATTAAATTGGGTCAGTTATTTTTCACAGCTGTGCTCTAGGAAGCCCTAGAACACAAACAGTGGCAACAGAAAGGTCAGAAGAAAGATCCTTATGGCTGCTTCTTTGTTGTTTATTTATTTATTATAAAATTAAGATTCCTGGAAATTTTAAGATAATATTGTTTTTGTTTGTTTGTTTTGAAAGAGAGTGTGCAAGCAGGGCAGGGGCAGAAAGAGGGAGAGAGAGAGAATCCCAAGCAGGCTGCACTCTGTCAGTGCAGCGTCTGAAGCAGGGCCTCATTTCAGGAACAATGAGATCATGATCTGAGCCAAAATCAAGAGAGAGACACTTAATCAACTGAGCCACCCAGGAGCCCTTTAAGATAATATTGTTAACTAAAAAAATTAGAATTAAAAATTTTGTGGTTTAAAAATTTTTTTTTGATACAGAGAGAGACAGAGCATGAGAGGGGGAGGGGCAGAAAGAGAAAGAGACACAGAACCTGAAGCAGGCTCCAGACTCTGAGCTAGCTGTTAGCACAGAGCCTGACGCCGGGCTCGAACCCACAAACGTGAGATCTGACCTGAGCCGAAGTCGGAGGCTTAACCGACTGAGCCACCCAGGCGCCCCGGTTTAAAAGAATTTTAGAGTTCTTTTGGAGAACAAGAAGCCAGAGGCGCCATGAGAATGTCCTGAAGGAAAGGGATGGAGCAGCAAGGAACTGAAAGCAGTTCCCTTCCCAGGTCAGAAAGTCACTGGGACTGCTCCTTCTCTCCAGAAGGACATCATACGGGTGCCAGGCCAGGGAAGAGAATGTTTTAACTGGTGCCAGATGGATCATGAGCCAGTATGAAATGCACTGCAGGTTCATGACTTGTCAAGATGCCAAATACTATGTTGTATGTGTTTGCTGTTATTAGACAAATAGCTAAATAAAAGAATTGAGCCGGGAGACAGATGCTTCAGCTCCTGGAGAGTCTTAGCCCCTTGCTTTGTAATTCTCTCATCACTGCACCTTTAGGACCTCTCTTTCAGAGTTCTAAATTAGTTAATAAAAAAGACTCTAAATTTAGATAGTTCATTAGTCTCTTAAGGCTGCCATGACAAAGTACCACAAACCAGGAGGCTTCAAAAAACAGAAATGTATTCTTTCACAGTTTGGAGGCCAGATGTGTGAAATTAAGATGTCTGCAGGTCTTGGGTCACCTGAGTGACTCAGTCAGTTGAACATCTGACTCCTAACTTTGCTCAGATCATGATCTCACAGGTTTGTGGGTTCGAGCGCCACATTGCGCTCTGCGCTGACAGTGCAGACCCTGCTTGGGATTTTGCTTCTCTCCCTCTGTCTCCTTCTCCCCTGCTCATTACTGGCGCTCTCTCTCTCTCTCTCTCTCTCTCTCTCTCTCTCTCTCAAAATAAATAAATAAACTTAAAAAAAAAGATCTGCAGGCCTCTGATTCCTTCGAAAAATCTAGGGAAGAATCTTTCCATGTCTCTTCCTAGCTTCTAGTGCTTGCTAGTAATCCATGGAGCCCCTTGGTTCATAGATGCATCATTCTAGTTTCTGTTATGGTCTTCATATGGCATTCATTCCTCTGTGTTTCTGTGTATCTTCAATTCTTTTAAGGATATCAGACAGATCAGATTAAGGCTCTTATTAATCCAATATGGTCTCATCTCAGCTTGACTACATCTGCAAAGACCCTATTTCCAAATAAGATCACATTCACAGGTACCAGGAGTTAGGCCTTCAACATATTTTTTAAAGAAACACAGCATATTTTTTAACCTGCAGCAGACATCAATAAGTATGGTATAGTATATTTATTCTTAAAGACATACAGTAGTTTGAGAAAAATGTTTAAAAAATACAGTTATATAGATCCTGAAACATCTTAGCTGTATGACCTTGAGCTAACTCATAACGTTTTCGAGACTTAACTATCCTTAACTGTAAAAAGTGCTAATAATTTTATCTACCCCCTTAGGGTTGCTTGGAGATTACATAAATTCACATATGTAAACCACTAAGGACAGAGATTGGTGTGTAGTAGAGACCCTATAACTACTTGGCATTAGGTACAAATGTAATACACTTGTAATACATCTGTAAATTACATCTGTAAAATACATCTGTAAATTAACAGCCAAGTGTAAGACTAGCTCCTTAAAAGAGAGGGAACGCATTTGAGGGTTGAGGTCATCAAAGGGATCCTCAAACAACACAGAAGGTGAGCCTTAAATTATGGCTAGAAATTGGATAAAGGAAAACCACAGCATTTCATGAAGTGGAATGAGCAAAAGTAACTCTTTTCTGTTATCCATTTCTGTATTCAGAAATAAGCATTTCTAACTGGTACCACATTATTCAGTAGGATAAGATTTACTCTTCCTTTTTAGGACTTTCTTTAAAAATATATATTACATTGAGTTATCAGTGTTTCATGACTAATGGTGTGTGAATATACCTTGCAAAAGAAAATAACCAGGTGGATATTCCTACTTTTAAACTAATTCTAGAAAACAAACAGTGGAGCCACAAAGGCAATTGACTTTGTACATTAGTGTCAAAAAAGTTAAGGCATGTAGGAATTATACATGCATTATTATATAATATTTTATATGCATATATAATTATTTTGTTATCTAATATATATATTTTTATCATCTCACAGAGAGAGAGAGAAAGAGCACAAGCAGGGGAGAGAGGGAGAGATAGAGAGAGAGAAAATCTTATGCAGGCTTCACACTCAGTGAGGAGCCTGAAACAAAGCTAGATCCCATGCCCCTAGGATCATGATATGAGCTGAAATCAAGAGTTGGATGCTCCACTGATTGAGCCACCCACAAGTCCCCGTTTTATTATATATAATCCTATTATATATTATAAACTTTATTGTATATGTATTTTATGTTATATATTTTATGGTATATATATAAATATATATTTGTGTGTGTATATATTTGTGTGTGTATTTATATATTTATACTTGTTTACATAATTTCTATTACCTAAAGAATTCCTACCTCCCCTAGCCCCTGGTAACCTCTGATCCACTTTCTGTCTTTATGAATTTGCCTATTCTAGATATTTCATATAAATTGATTATACAATATTTGTTTCTTCAAGTATGAGTTATTTCACTTAGCACCCCATTTCCAAGGATCATCTATGTTTCAGTATGTATCAGAATTTCATTCACTTTTATGGCTGAGTAATATCTCATTGTATATTATACACAACACTTTTTTTTTAATCCATTCATCTGTTGATGGACAAATGGATTATCTCCACTTTTTGGCTATTGTTAACAATGCTACTATCCCATTGGCATACAGGTATCTGTTTGAGTCCCTGGTTTTAGTTATTTTGGGTCTATCCCTAGAACTGAAATTGCTGGGCCATCTGCAAAGTATATGTTGAGCTTTTTGAGGAACCCCAACTGTTTCCACAATGGCTACTCTACTTTACATTCCTATCACAATGTACAAAGGTTCCAGTTTCTTTACAAGTTACTAATACTTGTTATTTTGTTTGTTTTTTTTTTGGTAGTAGTCATTCTAATGAATATAAAGTGGTATTTTGATTTGCGTTTTGTGGTTTTGATTTTCATTTCCCTCGTTATTAGTGATATCGATCATCTTTTCATGTTTTAACTGGCTATTTGTGTATCTTTTTTGGAGAAACTCTATTCAAGCCCTTTGCCCATTTTTAATTGGGCTGTTTATCTTTTAGTTGTTTAGTTAGGTATAGGCTGGGTGTTTGTGTTTCCCTGTAAAACCATATGTTGAAAACTAACCCCAAATATGGTGGCATTTGAAAGTGGGGCTGCTGGGGGATAATGAGGTTATCAGGATAGAGCCCCCATGAATGAGATTACTGTCCTTATAAAAGAGATTCTAGAAAGCTTCAACACCCTTTCCACCATGTAAAGACACAGCAAAAAAAAAAAAAAAAAAAGACTACATGTATAGACCAAGAAGTGGGTTCTCATCAGACATCAAATCTGCCAAAGTCTTGATCTTGGAATTCTGACCCTCCAGAATTGTGAGAAATAAATGTTTTCTCTTTAAGTTATCCAATATCTGGTATTTTTTATATTTATATTTAGCTTGAATGGACTAAAACAGAGTTATAGAAGTTCTTTATATACCCAAGATATAAGCCTTTGTCAGAAATATGTTTTTTAAATATTTTCTCCCATTCTGTAATTCATCTTTTAATTTTCTTGATAGTGTCCTTTGATGAACAAAAGTTTTAAATTTTAGTGAAGTCCAATTTATTTTTTTTCTTTCTTGCTCAGGCTTTTGATATCATATCTAATAAATGATTGCCAAATTAATAGACATAAATATTTACTCATATGTTTTCCTCTAAGAGGTTTCTGGTTTTAGCTAATATATATAGGTCATTCGTCCATTTCAACTTAAGAGGTCCAACTTCATTCTTCTGCATGTGGAAATTCAGTTGTCCAGCATAATCTCTTCTGGGAAACTATTATTTCCCCACTGAATGGTCTTGGAACCCTTGTCAAAAATAAATACTCTACAGATGTATAAATTTATTTCTATAATTTCAATTCTATTTAATTGGCTTGTATATCTATCCTCATGCCAGTACTACACTGTTGCAAACAGTAGTTTTGTTGTAAGTTTTGAAGTTGTTAAGTGTGAGTCTCCAAGTTTTGTCCATGTTTTTCAATACGTTTTTTACCTATGTGGTACTCCTTACAATTTCAAATAAATTTGAGTATTTATTCTCCATTTCTGCAAAAAAGGCTATTTAAATTTTGAGTGTGGTGAATCTGAGTGATAGGAAGTGTGTGATAGGGAGTTGTATTGAGTAGTATTGACATCTTAATTTAATTATTTTCTCACTTGTAAACATGGGATGTATTTCCATTTATTTGGGTCTTCTACTTTTTTTTCAACTATGCTTTATTCTTTTTAGTATATAAGTTTTTCACTTTCTAGGTTAAATATATTCTTAGGTATTTTTGTAATGCATTATTTTAGATAATTGGAAATATAATTACTTTTCCAATTTATTTTTCAAGTTTTCATTGCTGTAATATAAAATCACAATTGATTTTTGCTTGTTAATATTTACCATGAAATTTGCTAATTTCTTTAGAAGGTTAAGAATCTTCCTTTGAAATTTTTAAAATTTTTCTATATATATGACAATCTTATCATTGAATACATTTTACCTCATGTTTTCTGATTTTTTTTTCTTTTCATGTCCAATTGCTTTGGCTAGAACTTCTAGTACAGTATCAAATAGCAGTAGTAAAAGAAGAAATTTTAAATTATTGCTGATTTTTGGAATAAGTTTAGTCAATGTCCACTGAGTATGATGCTAAGTGTGGGTTTTTCATAAACGTACTTTATTATGTTCAGGAAGTTTACTTCCATACCTAGTTTTCTAAGTGTTTTTTTTTATCCTGAAAGCATATTAGATTTTATCAAATGTTCTTTTTCTGCATTAGTTGAGATGATCATGTTTTCTTTATTCTAGTCATGTGACTTATTACATAGTTATTACCTTTTTGTAAGAAACTACCCTTAACTTTCCTGAGCTAAATCCCACTTGATCATATTGCATAGCCTTTTTTTTTCTGTAATGGACCAATTTGTTTTTTAATTTTTAAAATTTACAACCAACTTAGTTAGCATACAGTGCAATAATAATTTCAGAAGTAGAACCCAGTGATTCATCTCCTACATATAACACCCATGCTCATCCCAATAGGTGTCTTCCTTAATGCCCCTTGCCCATTTAGCCCATCCCCTCACGCACAAACCTACAGCAACCCTCAGTTTGTTCTCTATATTTTAGAGTCCCTTATATTTTGTCTCCTTCCTATTTTTATATTAATTTTGCTTCCCTATCCTTAGGTTCATCTGTTTTGAGCAGGAAAGAGGCAGAGAGAGAGGGAGACATAAAATCTGATGCAAGCTCAAGGCTCTGAGCTGTCTATATAGCCAGATGTGGAGCTCAGACTTACAAAGCGTGAGGTCATGACCGGTGCTGAAGTCAGACACTTAACCCACTGAGACACCAGGGGCCCCAAGAGTCTCTTATATTCTATCCTCTCCCTGTTTTTATATTAATTTTGCTTCCCTTCCCTTATATTCCTTTCTTTGGTATCTTAAATTCCACATGTGAGTGAAGTCATATGATATTGTTCTTTCTCAGACTGACTAACTTCGTTTAGCATAATACACTCTAGTTCCATACATGTTGGTGCAGATAGCAAGATTTCACTCCTTTTGATTGCTGAGTAATACCCCATTTTAAATATGTGTGTGTGTGTGTGTGTGTGTGTTGTGTGTATACATATATACATATGTATATATCACTTCTTCTGTATCCAGTCGTCTATCGATGGACATTTGATCTCTTCCCATACTTTGGCTACTGTCTGCTAAAAACCCAGGAGTCCATGTGTCCCTTCGAAATGGCACACCTGTATCCTCTGGATAAATACCTAGTAGTGCAATTTCTGGGTCATAAGATAGTTCTATCTTTAATTTTTGTAGGAACCTCCATATTGCTTTCCAGAATGGCTGAATGAGTTTACATTCCCACCAGCAGTGCAAAAGTGTTCTTTTTATCCACAACCCCGCCAACATCTATTGTTGCCTGAGTCCTTCATTTTAGCCATTCTGACTGATGTGAAATGATATCTAATTATGGATTTGATTTTTATATCCATGATGATGAATGATATTGAGCATTTTTTTTCATGTGTCTGTTAGCCATATGGATGTCTTCTTTGGAAAAGTGTCTATTCATATCGTTTTCTCTATTCTTCATTGGATTGTCTTTTGGGTGTTGAATTTGATAAGCTCTTCATAGATTTTGGATACTAACCTTTCATCTGATTTGTCATGTGCAAATATCTTCTCCTATTCTGTTGGTTGACTTTTAGTTTTGCTGATTGTTTCCTTCGCCATGTAGAAATTTTTTATCTCGATGAGGTCCCAAGAGTTCATTTTTGCTTTTGTTTCTGTTGCCTCTGAAAATGTGTTGAGTAAGAAATGTCTGCCCCCAAGGTCTAAAAAGTTTTCATCTGCTTTCTTCTCTAGGATTTTGATGGCTTCTTGTCTTATATTTAGGTCTTTCACCCATTTTGAGTTTATTTTTGTATATTGTGTAAAAAAGTGGTCCAGGTTTATTTTTCTGCATGTCGCTGTCCAGTTTTCCAAACACCATTTGCTGAAGAGGCTGTCTTTATTCCATTTTTTAATCTTACCTGCTTTATCAAAGACTAGTTGGCCATACATTAGTGGGTCCATTTCTGGGTTCTCAATAATGTTCCATTGATCTCAGTGTAATTTTTTATTCCAGTACCATACTGTCTTGATTAATACAGCATTGTAATACACCTTGAAGTGTGGGATTGTGATGCCTCCAGCTTTGGTTTTCTTTTTCAGGATTGCTTTGGCTCTTTGGGGTCATTTCTGGTTCCATACAAATTTTAGGATTGTTTGCTCTATCTCTGTGAAGAATGCTGGTGATATTTTGATAGAGATTACATTGAATATGCAGATTGCTTTGGGTAGTGCCAACATTTTAACAATATTTTCTCTTCCACTCCATGGAGATGGAATATTTTTCCATCTTTTTGGGTCTTGAATTTCTTTCATAAGCCCTCTATAGTTTTCAGTGTATAGATTTTTCACCTCTTTGGTTAGATTTATTTCTAGGTATTTTATGGCTTTAAGTGCAAGTGTGAATGGGATTGATACCTTATTTCTCTTTCATTTGCTTCATTATTAGTGTACAAGAATATAACCAATTTCTGTACATTTATTTTATATCCTGCTACTTTGCTGAATTCCTCAATCAATTCTCAGAGTTTTTTGGTGGAATATTTTGTATTTTCTATATAGAGTATCATTTTGTGTGCAAAGAGTGAAAGTTTGACTTCCTCCTTGCCAATTTGGATCCCTTTTATTTCCTTGTGTTTGATTGCTGTGGCTAGGACTTCTAATACTATGTTGAATAACAGTGGTGAGAGTGGACATCCTTTCATGTTCCTGATCTTAGGGGAAAAGGTCTCAGTTTTTTGCCAGAGTTCAGCCCTAGCAGGTCCAGAATTCCCCTGAAGGCTGGACGGTGTTGGCACAAAAGAGATGAGAATCAGTGAGAGGGGAAGGGAATGAGAGAGCCACGAGTTTCTTTCTGATCAGCAGGCAGGCATCTCTGCTCTTCAGGCAGGCAACTCTCCTCTGACCAGAGTCAGTTTTATTTACTTAAAAAATGTATTGGGTACAAAACAAGAGTGGCAATTGCCTTAGACAATGATTCCTGAGGACTAATTCATTGGTATGTAAAAATTTCCCAGAACATAGATTGGTAGAAGACACATGCATAATCTTTATCAACAGTGATTTATTGTAGGTGATTTAGATGCTTATCATATGGGGAAGGAAGGTGTCCTTAGCACTCAAATACAAGGCAATGTTTTTAGCATAGTAAAAGCAAAGGGGAGCAGTGTTCAATAGCCTGTTTTCTTGAAGGGAAGTAAAATAGGTTTCTCAGGAAATGTAATATTTTGCTCCCATAAACACAAAAGAAGAAATACCTACAATCTCCTTCATAAGGTACAAATTAGCATATTTTTAGCATAAGAAGACAAGTCATTTGATGTCAGTTGGCAATGTGTCCTGGGGGTCGGTGCTCAAACAGAAATGGCTGAGTGGGGGCAGACAACAGTCACCATCTGGCAGCAGAAGCCTTGCAAAACCCATCTTACCTCACAAGATGATTTTTCTCAACTTCGTGAGTTCAGAAACTGGCTTCCAGCAGTTTTTCCCCATTGAGGATGATGCTAGTGGTGTGTCTCTCATATATGGCTTTTATGCTCTTGAGGGATGATTCTTCTATCCCTAATTTCTTGTAGGTTTTTATCAAGAAAGGATACTACATTTCATCAAAAGCTTTCTGTGCATCTATTGAGAGGAGTATGTGGTTCTTGCCCTTCCCTTTATTATTGTGATGTATCACATTGATTGATTTGCAGATATTGAACCAGCCCTGCATCCCAGGTATAAATCCCACTTTGAGGTGGTGAATAATATTTTAATATTTTGTTGGATCCAGTTGGCTAGTATCCTGTTGAGAATTTTTGCATTCATATTCATCAGGGAAATTGGTCCATAGTTTTCCTTTTTGGTGGGGTATTGTTTTCAGAATCATAGCATGACTTTGGAAGTTTTCCTTCCATTTCTATTTTTTGGAACAGCTTCAAACGAATAGGTGTTAACTCTTCTTTAAATGTTTGGTTGAATTCCCTTGGAAAGCTATCTGACCTTGGAGTCTTGGTTTGGGGGAGATTTTTGATTACTAATTCAAATTTCTTTACTAGTTATCAGTCTGTTCAAATTTTTCATTTCTTTCTGGTTTAGTTTTGGTAGTTTATATATTTCTAGGAATTTGTCCATTTTTTTCCAGATTGTCCAAATTATTGGCATATTATTGCTCATATATTTTCTTGTTATTATTTGTATTTTTACAGGGTTAGTTGTGATCTCTTCTATTCATGATTTTATTTATTTGGGTCCTTAACTTTTACTTTCTGATCAAACTGGCTACGGGTTTAATTTTTTTAATTCTTTCAAAGAACTAGCTCCCAGTTAAATTGATCCGTTTTTACTGTTTCTTTGGTTTTGATTGCATTGATTTCTGCTCTAATCTTTATTATTTCCCTTTTCCTGCTGGTTTTGGGTTTTATTCACTGTTCTTTTTCCAGCTCTTTATGGTGTAAGATTAGGCTGCATATCTTAGACCTTTCTTCTTTTTTAAGGATGACATGGATTGCTATATGTTTTCTTTTATGACTGCTTTGCTGCATCCCAGAGGTTTGGGGCTGTATTGTTATCATTTTCATTGACTTTCCTGTACTTTTTAATTTCCTATTTAACTTCTTGGTTAGCACATTCATTCTTTGGTAGTATGGTCTTTATTGTCTTGGTAAATTTTTTATTGTGGTTGATTTTGAGTTCCTTATCACTGCGCTCTGAAAATATGCACAGTATGGTCTCAATCTTTTTGTACTTGTTGAGGGCTGATTTGTGTCTCAGTATGTGATCTCTTCTGGAGAATGTTCCATGTGCACTTGAGAAGAATGTGTATTCTGCTGTTTTAGAATGAAATGTTCTGAATATATTTGTTAAGTCCATCTGGTCCAGTGTGTCATTTAAAGCCACAGTTTTCTTGTTAATTTTCTACTTAGATGATCTGTCCTTTGCTGTAAGTGGGGTGTCAAAGTCCCCTACTATTATGGTATTATTGCCAAAGAGTTTCTTTATGTTTGTAATTAGCTGATTTATATATTTGGGTTATATCCATGTTGAGGGCATAAATGTTTACAATTGTTAGGGCTTCGTGGCTGACAGACGCTTTAATGATGTTATAATTCTCTTCTTCACTTCTTATTACAGTCTTTATTTTAAAATCCATATTGTCTGACATAAGTATAGCTACTCTAGCTTTCTTTAGGTGACCAATAACATGATAGATGGTTCTCCATCCCCTTACTTTCAATCTGAAGTTGCCTTTAGGTCCAAGATGGATCTCTTGTAAAGAGCACATAGATGTATCTTGTTTTCTTATTCATTATGTTTCCCTAAGTCTTTTTTATTGAAGCATTTAGTCCATTGAAATTTAGAGTACTGAAAGATATGAATTTATTGCCATTGCGTTGCCTGTAGAGTTGGAGTATCTGATGGTGTTCTCTGGTCCCTTCTCATGTTTGTTGCTTTTGGCCTTTTTGCTTTTTTTTCTTTTAATTCATCTTTTCTCCCCTCAGACAGTCCCCCTTAAAATTTCTTGCAGAAATGGTTTAGTGGTCATGAATTCCTTTGGTTTTTGTTTGTCTGGAAAACTCTTTATCTCTTCTTCTATTTTTGAATGACAGCCTTGCTGGATAAAGAATTCTTGGCTGCATATTTTTCTAATTCAGTACACTGAATATATTCTGCCACTCCTTTCTGGCCTGCCAAGTTTCTGTGGATACGTCTGCTGCAAACCTGATCTATCTTCCCTTGTAGAGCAAGGATTTTTTTCCCTTGCTACTTTCATAATTATTTCCTCGTCTGTGTATTTTGTGAATTTGACTATCATAGGCCTTGTGGATCCTGAGATCCAGGAAGCAAAAAAGATCTCTTTGCTTCCTGGATTTCAATATTTGTGTCTTTCCCCAGGTTATGAAAGTTTTCTACTTAATTTGTTCACATAAAACTTCTACGCTTTTTCCTCTCTCTTCTTCATCTAGTCCCTTATGATTTGAATATTATTCCTTTTTAATGTGTCACTGAGTTCTCTATTTCATATATCTTTCTCTTTTACCTTAGTTTCGCTCTCTTTTTTTCTGCTCCATTATTCTCCATAGTGTTGTCTATATCGTTGATTCACTGCTCTGCTTCATCCATCCTTGTTGCCATGGCATTCATTCAAAATCGCAGGTCAGTTATAGGGTTTTTAATTTCTCTCTGACTAGATTTTAATTTTTTTATGTCCATAGACAGGAATTCTATGCTTTTTACAACCCCCAACTAGTATTCTTATTATCTTGATTCGAAATTCTGCTTCAAACATTTGTTTATATCTGTGTTGATTAAGTCATTTCTTCCTGTTCTTTCTTTTGGGGTGAATTCCTTTGTTTTGTTATTTGGAGCAAGAAAAATAAATAAAATTAAAAAAATTAAATTTAAGAAATTAAAAACAACACAAAAAATCAAATAAAGTAAGCTATATCCTAGGTATATTTTGGTCTGGGTATTGAAAGAAGCTTTATAGAATGGAGAAAAAAGGGAAAGAACAGAAAAGGAAAAAAAAAAAGAAAGAATAAAAGAAAAGTTAAAAAATTAAAAAATGTATACAATTACAGAATAAAATGAAATGAAAATAGTAAAACAGAATTTAAAAATTACAAAAAATAAAAAATATAGTAAAAACAAAATTTTTTTACAGAAACTGAAAATAAAAATAATTTTTTTCTCTTTCTGTATCCAAGAATAAGCAAAGAAAAAAAGAAAAAAATGAATAGTTGGACCAATGAACCAAATTAAAAATGAATGAAATTACATTCACTTTCTGCTAGAAGTTAAACTATGAAGAACTTTATAGTCCATATACTAAGCAGGGGGAGAGACATTTGGTCCTTTAGGGCTTGGTTGGCATAGTTGGGTGGGGCTTGGTGTAACAACTCTGTTCTCCACTGAGTGGTGCTGCTTAGCTTATTGGGGTGGATCAGTGTATGTATATGCAACCTGCAGAGAGATGAAAATGGTGTCACCCAGTTTTCTAGTCTCTAGCATCAGAACTCTGTGCTCTCACCAACTTCCTTGTCTCCAGCTTCCACTGTCCACATCCAAGCCATCATCCTGACAGTAGGCACTTCTCTCCCAAATTTTATCTCAGATGGGGTTCACTCCTGAGGACATTTCAGCTTGGACCTGCTCGGACCCTTTAGGGGAGGGTCTCCCCAAGCAAAGCCCTGGTGCCATCCCGCCTCCAGAAATGTTCACATGACTGTACCACTGAAGAGGCCCAGAGACTGAGTCAGGGTGGATAGCCCACTCCAGAAAATGTTCACATGATACCATGGTAAATCACCACACACAACTGGTGCCGGGCTTCACCACCCCTTGCATCCTTGTTCTAACACAAACAAACATGGATGTTCTTCAGGGTCCACTGGGACCTTTTCCTGTGGGTAGTCCCCATGGCCTCTACCAAATGTCCTCCCAGCAGAGGAACTGCCTCTCCCCGTGTGGCCTGAGGATCCCAAGGACTTCACTGTCTGCTCCTGGGGATTTGACCTTTACACCAGAGCTCTGCCAGGTATTGAGCTACAGAGTTTCCAACTCTGTGCTCTCCTCTTTATAGACTCCTAATGGTATGGAAACCCTCTCCCTTCTCCTATCTCCTTGTTCAGTCCCTTGTAGTTGTTTCCACTCTTTCTTTTTCTCTCCAGCTGCTTTCAGGGGGAGTACTTTTCCTGTACTCTCCTCCTCTGTCTGTATCCTTTCTCTGCAACAAAAACAGCTCCCTACCCTCTGGGGCTTCTCTCTCCTGCAGTTCACCTCTCTGTGCCATGTACCTGCAGTTTTGTGGTTCAAGTTATGCAGATTTTGTGTCAATCCTCAGATAATTTCCTAGGTGTGCAAAATGGTTTTATGCTGATCTAGTTGCATTTCAAGGATGAAAGAAGCAGAGAACTTTCACGCTGCTCTGCTATCTTGCCCCCTCAATCTAATGTTGTACAATCTTTTAAATATGCTTTTAGACTTGGTTTTCTAATATTTTCCTGAGGATTCTATATCTATTTTTAAAAGGGATATTTGTGGGTTTTTTGATAACTTTTTATCAGTTGTGGTGTCTGGGTACTTCTAATCTCAAAAAATGCATTTCAAAGTATCTTCTCATCTGTTTTTTGAAAAGTTTGAGAAGGATTGGTATTAATTCTTCTTTAGATGTTTGGTAGAGTCACCAGTGAACACATCTGATCCTGTACTTTTTGTTGTTGTTGCTGTTAGGAGGTTTTTTGGTTACTATTCGATCTCTTTACTTGTTATACGTTTACTTGTTACAGGTTTATTAAGATTTTCTATTTCCTCTATCTTTTTGAGGCACTTTAGAATTTGTGGGGTGATTTTTGGAATTTGTAAATTGCATCTAGATTATTTATTTGTTGGTATAGAGATGTTTATATTATTCTCTTACAATCTTTTTATTTCTATAAGGGTAGTAATAATGTTTCACCACATCACTTCAGAATTTAGTTATTTTTGCCCCCTTTTGATTGTCAATTTTGTTCATCTTTTCAAAGAACCACTGCTAGGTTCACTTATTGTGCTGTTTTTATATTCTCAATTTTATTTGTTAACACTATGATCTTTATTATTTTCTTTTTGATAGTTTGTGCTTAGTTTCTTAATTAGTTCCTAGTTTGGCTTTTTGTTTATTTGTTTAGTAGTGCTTCATGGTGTAAATTTCCTTTTTCGAATTTTCCCAGCTGTAAAGTAAGGTTAGAAATTGAAGTCTTTCATATTTTTTTATGTAAGTATTTTTGCAGCTATATTTTTCCACTAAGTACTGATAATGTTACACCCAATAAGTTTTTATATCATGCTTCATTTTAATTCATCTCTGAGTATTTTCTAATTTCTCTTATGATCTTCACTGACCCATTGGTGGCTTAAGACTATCATTCAATATCAACCTCTATATGTAAATATATATGTAAATTTTGTTATTGATTTCTAGCTTCATTCCATTGTGGCCAGAGAATATTCATTATATGACTTCACACTTTTTAAACTTAATAGAATTTTTTTTGATGTAGTGTTTGGTATATTTTGGAAAACATTCCATGTGCATTTGAAAAAAAAAAAGTATTACACTACTGTTTTGGTAGGCTGTTTTATACGTCTGTTAAGTCTGGTGGATTCCAGTGTGGTTCAGTTATCTGTTTCCCGTGTGTGGGGGGGGGGGGTATGTGTGTGATGTTGTCTTCTTTTTCTCCCCCACCTTAACTGAGATATAACTTACACTAAAAATTATATAAATTTAAGGTGTACAGCATGTTGATTGATACACATACATATTGTAAAATAATTACCACCATAGTGTTAGCTTACATCTCCATCACCTCTCATAATTAAAATTTATTTTTTATGGTTCCATCACCTCACATAATTAAAATTTATTTTTTATAGTGGAAACATTTAAGATCTACTTTCATAGAAACTTTCAGGTATATGCCACAATATTGTTAACTATAATTATTATGCTATTCTTTAGATCCTCAGAACTTATTCATCTTATAACTAGAAGTTTGTATTATTTGACCAACATCTCCCCATCTCCTCTAACCCAACCCCTGATAACCACCATTATATTTCCAGTTACTGTGAGTTTGGGTTTTTTAGATTCTGCATATGAGTGTTATAATATAATATTTGTATCCTTTGTCTGATGAATCTGTTGTTTCTTAGTTAACTTTGTAGTATTTTTGAGCTATGGCTACCACTTTTCCAGTCTGAGTTCTAAGTTATAAAAAACAGACAAATATCTTGTGTCTGTCCCTCAGGTATCCTCCAGAGGAGTCAGGACCAATTTACACAATAACTTATGAGTAAGGTCTTCTGTGCTCTATCTAGAAGTGGAGACCAAGGCCTCACACTGGGAATATTGGCTGCTGCCACTTTAAGACTACTGCTGAACCAGGAAGGGGCTACAGTAAGGGCAAATAAAACCACCAAAAGGCTTTCTTGACATTTTCAAGTGGCTTCTTTCTTGATTCAGTTTCACTTAGTTGATGTAAACCTTTGACTATTTTTCAGAATTTTGACAAAGCTGATTTTGAAAGCTTATGCTTATTTTTTATTTTTATTTTATTTTATTTTATTATTTTAACTTTATTTCTTTGTTTTTGAGGTGGGGAGAGGCAGAAAAAGAGGGAAAGAGAGAATCTTAAGCAGTCTCCATGGCCAGCCTGACCTGGGACTTGATCTCACAACCATGAGATCATGACCTAAGCCTAAATCAAGAGTCAGACACTTAACCAACTGAGCCATCCAGGTGCCCCTATGCTTGTTTTTTGATGATTCTGTGAATGTATTAGAGCTCAAAGCTGCTTATACCACTATTTTGCTGACATTACTCTACGACATCACCAGATAATTTTAAAAATGACATTTTTCATATATTCCAGGACTAATAAAAATCTCATGGGTGAAGTTCCAGTGTCAAATGAGGCCATCCTGCAGTACTTTATGGCACAGAGACTTTGAGGGCTCACTGGTCAGAAGAATTAAAAATCTACTTGATCTCACTATGATCTGGGGTGGCATCAGAAAGAAATAAAGCTTTAGCAAATCCTTGGACGCTGTATAGCATGTAGACAGACAACAGGGAATGGAGATGGTCTTGAGGGAAGACACTATTTTAGATAGTGTTTTTGGCAATATGCATAGAATTCTGTAGAGATAGTAAACTGACTTATCTGTCAATGGAAAAATACTTATTTATGGGAAAATATATAATAAAATACAAAAATCTAATGTATATATATCTTGTGTTACAGCAACATGATTTCAAAACCCCAGATTTTTACAGCTATTTAATTTCACCTACATCTCCTGAGCTAGAGGGTAAAATAATATCAAATAGGGTTCAAGTCTGCAAGTTTACAGACTTTGGAATTTAGGTGATTTAATGATTCTATGCTTCTGCAGTTTCCTTTTTCTATATAATAACTAGTGTTGCAGTCATCTTCAATCATTATAATTTGTATGTCATTTGCCTTTAAATTCTTTATCTTGCCTTGCTGTTAAAAACTAATTTAAGGTGCATTACACTTAAAAATCCATGAAATTTAAAAGGGAAAAATGGTATTTTTCCTTTATAAACAAGTCAAATTATGAATTTTAGAAATAATCATATATTATTCTTCAGATATCATAAAGTCACCTTTAATAAGATATTCACTGCATGAAAATATAGACTTTGAAAATAATACAAAATAAAATGATAATATAAAGATGGGAAAGAAATGTTCAGTAGTTTGTAACCTGAAAATTGGAACTAAAGGCCAAAGAATGTTCACATCTTACATAATTGCTCCATAGTATATACTCAGATATATACATGATCCTTCAACAGATGAAATTTAGCTAATATAGAATTAAATGTTATGTCAAAATTGGGTCTGGAATCAAGTTCACCTGATTGACAATACCAGTTTAGCACATTCAAGTTGAGGAAAAAGATGAATTTAGGCCAGAAGAGTATATTATCAAGTATATTACCAATATGATAATTATATTTTTACTTGACTTATTCAAATATCTTGTTTTTCTGATCTGTATTAGTTGTCTAGGGCTTCCATAACAAAAAGTTACTGGAGACTGGGTGGCATGAACGACAGTAATACTTTTCCTCACAATTCTGGCTGGTAGAAGTCTGAGATCAAGCTGTGAACAGTGTTGATTTCTTTTGAGATCACTCTTCCCAGTGTGTGGATGGCCGTCTTCTCTGCATTTTCACATGGTCTTCCCTCTGTACAGGTCTGTGTTCTAATTTCCTCTTCTTATGAGGACACCAGCCATCTTGGATCAGAGTCATCCTACTGACCTCATAGTAACTTTATCATCTCTACAGATTCTGTCTCCAAATATAGTTAAATTCTTAGATACTGCAGATTAGAACTTGAAAATATGAAATTTGGGGGCAGACAATTCAGCCTGTAATATATTTCTTTCAAACACACATTGTTCACTTATTTTAGTAAGGACTGTAAAATATGGTTCATGGGACGTAATTTCTTCCAAATTCATACAATTATTTTTGTTGAGTTGAGGGTTAGCCCTGGGATCTCTACCTCTCAGTGTAAATACAAAAGTAACTCAGGATATATAAGATGTTTTGCCTCCAGACTCATTTAAATCACAATTTCATTGACCTACACAATAAGAGATTCAAACATTTTCATGATTTACTATATTATTACCATTTTGAATTACAAGTATCTTTGTGATTTCTCTCCTAAGTATGATAATCTTGAAAATACTACATTATATTCTTAAGATCTTGATTTATAAATGTGTTAATGTTAGTATATTTTTCAGCTCTTTTTCTTGCTTTATAGTATAAAGTCAGACCATGTTATTGCAAGATGTTTTGATAAATAAGTTGGTGTAAAATTGATCACTATTATGAGCTATATTCATATATAATGGACTTTGGGAGAAAAATGCCACTTTACTTCACTGAATTAATTTCTGTTACTAGAATTTGAAGAACATGGATAATTCTGAGGTATAGTTGCTTAATGATATTATACAACCTAAGGGTTAATAATAGGCTAATGTTTACTCATTCATCAATGAAAGAAATTTTATTTTGCCTCTTGAGTAACCTCCAGTATCTTGGTATTACCATTCCTCACAAACAGATATTTTTTAAATGCTTAGTATGTATATATAATGATTTAACATCATTGGCTAATTGACTATATAAATTGGCGTGGACTTATATTAATTTTCTTTCTTTATTGAATAAAATATTTAAGTTAAAGTAAATAAAATATTACTAATTCATTCATTTCAGAGCGTCCTCTGAATAGAAAAAAAAATGTATTTTCGAAAATTTGTTTTTGGCACTGCCTGGTGTTTTGGAGTCAGAGACTCAAAATGCTATTGAACATCTCATTGAAAACTATTTGTTAAACTTTGAGAGTTTAAATCTTAATTTTTCTAAAATCTAAATATATTTTTGTAATTTCCATTCAGTATTTCAATTTCTTTGTTGTGTTCCCCTGCCTCCACCCCACCCTCTTACCTCCAAAATCTTAATTTCAGAACCTGGTATGAAATGGCGGAGATATTCCAGCTGAGCCTCAGGTTGTTATCCTGCAGATCTTTCTTCTTCCTTTCCCTCTGCTCTGTTTTTCAGGGGTGCAGATCCCTTCAGGCTGTTTCCCAGGCTCTGGTGGCATCTGTTTCTGGGGAACATTGCAGAAGGCTGGGGAAGGGAAAGGAAAAGAGAGGAAGGTGGGTATTTTATTGGAGAATGTTGTCTAGGGGAGCATCTATGGTTCAGCTCCATTCTGCTCCGCAGTTCCCTTCTCTGGACAGGCTCTAATTGGTTCTGCCTTCTATCTATCTATCTAACTCCTCCATGCCAGCTAGCTTCCTCCATGCCACCTAGCTAGGCTTCTTTCCGGTATTAATTTCTGGGTCAATTTCCTGCTCTCTATTAGGCACTCAAGTCTTCCATCACTCATGCAGGCAATTCTCTATGTTTGAAACACTTGAAGTTGTTTCTGTTTTCCTATTTAGAGTGTAACTGATATTCTGTACCTAAGAAAATGAAGTATTTTTGTAGAAATTGTAAAAGTAATTACTTTCTATTCCTTTTGTGTTTATGTTTTCAGAAATAATATTTTGTGCTTAATCCCAACATTTCAATATGATAAAATCTACAATTTCTTGTTAGGATTTTTTTAAAGCCCACATCTAATTTTACATTTTCCTATACTAGATTTCATAGTTTTCTAGTATATTCAAATGCACTACAGTATTTTTTTTTAATTTGGGGAAAACAAGAAAATTTTAATACAGATATTGCAAAAAGTCAGTTCCCTTCAGGTATTATTTTTAAAAAGGCAGGCTCCTAGGAGGCTCAGTCAGTTAAGTGTCTGACTTCGGCTCAGGTCATGATCTCATAGTTTGGGAGTTTGAGCCCCACAAAGGGATCACTGGCAGAGCCTGCTTCGGATTCTCTGTCCTACTCACTTTTTGCCCTTCCCCAACTTGTGCTCTCTTTCTGTCTCTCTCTCTGTCTCAAATAGGGGTGCCTGGGTGACTCAGTTGATTAAGCATCCAGGCTTTGGCTCAGGTCATGATCTCACGGTCTGTGGGTTCGAGCCCTGCATCAGGTTCTGTGCTCACTGCTCAGAGCCTGGAGCCTGTTTCAGATTGTGTGTCTCCCTCACTCTCTGCCCCTCCCCTACTCGTGCTGTGTCTGTTTCAAAAATAAATAAACATTTAAAAATTTAAGAATTAATTAATTAATTAATTATTTAAAAAAGGAAAAGTGGGGTCAAAGACTGAAAATGGAGGTAAGAAAGGGTCTGCAATAGAGGTTGTTTCAGTGAGACATTAGATGAGACAGAAAATAACAAAAATTAAATTAAGACCTTTAAGCTTATACTTCTGGTTGGGGAAAGAAGAGTTGAGGAATAGTTAAAGAGGATTGTGTAGTAGGAAATAGAAGACATAAAATCAGGTCTATAGTAAATATTTGGAAAGAGGATGCAATCAAAGGGACAAAAATACTTCTGCCAAACAAACTGTTAGTTTGTTGCTTAATATCGACTCCTTTCCCATTTTCCTGTACAAAACCTTGATTACATTCATCCGTGCAAAGTACCCAACTAAATAACAAATTTTCCAGACTTCCTTTGGGCTACAATTGGCTATCTAACCAACATCAACCCAGTAAGAAATATGAAAAAGTTGCCTGTGGAATTCTTTCTTATTTTTTATTAAAGGCCAGATGACAACTGTTGTCAATACCTGCCTCTTTTCTTGCTGCTTTAAAAATAGACATGATGCTCAAAACTGGAGCAACGGTTTTGCAACTGTGAGGTATCAAGTATGAGAAGGTTATCCCTCTAAGACTGGCAGGTTGACTATATAGAAGAATAGTAAAATACTGGGTTCATAATAGCATTTTTGAAAATGTGAATAAAAATAGCAACTCCTTACTCCAAGGAGTTTTTGATGCTGTGAGAATAAATAATACGTGTTTGTTTAATCCACTGTCAATTAAGTTTTCTGTTTCATTCAGTCAAATGTACTCCTAAAGAAAAGAACACTTCATTGTTCATATTATTAAGAACACAGTAAAATAAAGAACACAATATATTTTTCTTACACTATCGGTAGGAGGTTTTTAGTATTTCCAGAGCTAATGTGTCTGTGATTAACTTGGCCTTTCCCCTCAGATGCAAAATGTCTGCTACAGCTGCAGACACTACAGAAGCTTCAGACCCAGAGAAAGAAATGCATGCAGAAAATGGTGGTAGTGTGTTTAATGTTTTTTCTAAGAAAAACAAAAGATCTTTATGACTACCACTGCTTTTATTTGTTCTTATTGGGTAAAAGCATACCTCAAATTCCCACTTTAATGGGGAAAGTGAGAAATCAGGGTGTGATTACCATGACTGCTTTGCATTTTGCCACACTAAACTAAATCAAAATTCTATTTTCAAGGATGAAGTAGAGATGGATATTGTTAAGATAGATAAAAGTGTCTGTAAAAAATATTTAACAAAGGAAAGGAAAGCTCAAGTCACTTTTACTTTCTTTACAACATTTGACAGATAAGAAATAAACAGCTGTCAAGTCTAGTCTAATATGTAAAGCAGGCATTGCAAACAGCATCTATGAGAGTAAAGGAAGGGGAAACAGAATAATACTTGAGCACATCAACAAGATATTTGTTAAAAATAAAGAGAGCAAAGTGTAAATATAAGATATTGTATATGGTTTCATTTAAATGCTTCAACATCTTTTTAAAGTTTTACTTAATTAATTTGAGAGAACATGAGCAGCGGAGGGGGAGAGAGAGCGAGAGAGAGAGGGCGAGAGAGAGAATCCCAGGTAGGCTCCATGCTATCAGCATGAAGCCCAAAATGGGGCTCAAACTAACAAACTGTGAGTTAATGACCTGAGTCAAAATCAAGAGTCAGACACTTAACTGAGCCACTCAAGCACCCCTCACTTCAATGCTTTAAAAAAAAATTATATACTGAAATGTTCTTTTCTCTGACAATCAGAAGATACAGGAAAAGAGTTCAGATATTCAATATTTATTATATTTTCATTATTTCATATTTTATAGCAATATGAATTTTCTAACTTGCTAATAAAAATAAGATTCACAGTATACACAAATTGACTGATATTTCTAAGTATGTTGAATAAGGTAAATAATATTTTCCAAATTGTTGGGATCAACAGCCATAATATCAATTTTATTCACAAAAGAACAGCATAGAAAAAACAACAAACAAATGGCAGTTCTTCTAATTCATTTCAGCATTTGAATATCTCTCTAACTGATTAGAAAGGGCCTAGGATTTAAATAAGGTTAACTATCTTCAACAGAAATTATTAGGGTAATAATAATGAAAATGATGGAGACTATAAATATCTTTCATTTTTATTATGTTTCTTATCTATTTTTTGTTATACATTTTAATATTCATTTTGGTAAAAATAATTTCCTTTTATTTTACATGTGAGAAAATTCAATTAAAAATCTGAAATAACTCATGCATAGATTACAAATATCAGGAGGCACAGATAAAAGGATTTATTATTGATTACTAAATTCTGTTTTAAAACCTTTAGCCATCTTCAGTACAGGGAGTAGCTTTCAATATAAGCTATAATTTGGAAGGGAAAGAATATTTTGACAGGACATTATACAGATGGTATAACCTATAGGTAGTTTCTGTACTTTTCAGGACCAAGACAAATAACTGACCTTACTAAGGGAAAGAAGTATTTCTCTTGTTAAAATTTAGTATTTTCTAGCCAAGGGAAACTTATGAAAGATAAGTTAATGAGGATATATTCTGTACCAAATTTATAGAAATTAGATTTTGCTTTTTTTAAAAAATTTCTGAGTCTGTTTTAACAAAAATTGTGTTTTTTAAAACATTTTTATAACTCCTATTAGACATTAGGTAAGCATGGGATTGAATGGATTAAAAAAGTGTTTGGAGTAAAGGAAAAGATCCAAATTTAATATATTTTGTCTAAAGAATTTAAGAAAACTCAAGTGTCTCCATTATACCAGTTAATAAAGTCTTTGATTCTTTATAGTAAAATACTTGAGAAAACATTGGTGGTAAATTTCAAAAGCACTTATCTTTGTGATCTAAAAATATAATCAAAATGAGGCATTTAAAAGCAACAGTGACTTTCCATTCTCTATAGAATAAATTAAAATAGTTACCATCACAAAAGAGACATATCTTAAAATGTAGAATTTTTGAATTATAAGAAACTTCAGAAATTACTCAAATATCTTCATTTTATTGTGTGAAACTCTGGTCCAATTTAGATTAAATGATTTACTTAAGACCTCAGAGCTATTTAATGAAGTCTGCTTATCTGACCACAAATAGGCAAAAGCTCATCTATCATTTTGGGGTTTTGATAATTACCTGATATTTCATCTATAATATTTACCCAGCAAGTGGACTTTGAAGGATGTGTACTAGTCAATTTAACACAGAAATTTTACAGTGATTTTAGGGTACCTATTATAATATGCTTTATGCAAACACATACACACAGACACAATCTTACCAACTAGAAAAAACTTAAGAAACTTTTGTTTTTTAAATAATATCAAATTTCTAAAATATGTAAATTTTGCACATTTCCTAATGTCTATTTTTTATGCTGCTATGAGACTAGAAAAAAAAACCTTGCTTTTTGGAATTGCAAAGAGTATGTTTCTTAAGTCTGTTTGGGGCTGATATACAGACTGACTGGCTTTCAAGTAACAGAAATTTGTTTCTCATAATTCTGGAGGCTGGGAAGTTCAAGATATGGCACCAACATGGTTATGTTCAGATAAAAACCCTCTTCCTGGTTCATAGTAGATGACTTCACACTGTCCTCACTTGGTAGAAAAGGCCAGGAAGTCTTTTTATAACAACACTAATCCCATTTATGAAGGCTCCACCCTATCACAAGCATTTCTCAAAGGTCTAACCTCCTAATACCATTATCTTTGTGGTTAGGATTTCAACATATGATTTTTGAGGATGACATATACATTTAAACCATAGTGGTTCATTTACATGCCAGATGCTTTCAATAGTCTGGATTGAATGGTTACACTGCACTGAATAGGATGTTTTAATTTCCATTTCTACACATACTTTTCATGTAATTCTTGATCATGGTTCTTCTGAGATGTTCTTAAATTTCAAGAATCAGAAGTGGTGGCTGATATAATAAAAATGATTGTCTAGGCTACTACATTTTCTCAGAGGAACTAATAAACCATTGCATTTTTGTTCCAGCAGAATCAGATTATTTAGCTAGACCATAAAGTTTGTTTGTACCATTGTAGGCAAGGCATTTATGCTTTATAAACATTTTTTCAGTTGTTATTTCTGAATTATCTTACATGGAGATTTTATTTTCCTTTAATTTTCTAAAACTGTCATAATTCATCTAATCCATCAACCAACTAATATGATATTACACCCTTCCTAAGCTCCTTTATGAAATTAAGATTCTTTATTCATGGTAGGTACCAGTTACTGGATAATTCAAACCTCAATCAAAGTGAGTGATATCAATTAATTAGTCATCCAAATTATAGCTAAGGATGCTGCCATTCACTTAACAAACAAGACACAAATTAGCTAGATAGAGAACTCATTTTAATTAAGGTTGACTAGCTAACATGGAATTATTCATGCATGGTTATTTCTTGAACACAATTTTATGACGACATGTCATTCATCCATAGCTCACATTTATATAGAGGCATTATTGATCTTTAATATCTATAAAATGCATTCTATGTAGCTATGGGTCAAAGGATAACCATGCCCACTATACCAGTGATCACTATATTTTTAGGGGATTGTTGCATCAGGGAAATTAATGAGAAAAATGAAGAGAAATAGGATAGTATTTAGAAGACTGTAAATAGAAAATAACAATAGTTATTTTCAGCCATCTTAAACAAAATGTCATAAATGTGAAATTACTTATCTTCTAATCCGTCATTATGAAGACAGATAAAATTATTTGACCAAATATAAATAAGTATAATCATATGAATATAAAGTAAGATAGTATGGAATCTAAATATAATACCATGACAAGCATGGGTTTTGTGAGAGAAGTAGGAAAACTAAGATCTTTATCTTGGTATGTTTTAGCTTAATATTTTATCTAGCTTTAATGCTTAAATGAAAATCTTATCTAGAAACTAGTTTTAAATATTTAATGGATAATAAGATGGAAAATTAGTAGAATCATTTTGTACTGTTCCAAAACCAGATATTAAAATAAGCATTTGAATAAAATCACATTCTGATTCTGATTCAAGAGGAGTACATTCATTTATTAAAGCTGCTAATATTTTTTACAAAAAAAAAATTTAAAGCCCTGAGTTTGGAGCATGGACAATAGAGGACCATACTCTAGTACACATAAACCAAGGAACTGTTTAAATGAATTTGCTTTATAATTAAAAATCACACAGGTATTTTAAAAAGCATAACGTAGAAGTTCTGAATAAGTTATAATCCATAAAGAAAAGACAGTAAATTTGCTACAACAAAAAGGCCGGAGTATGAGAAATGTAAATAAACTTTCAGGCAATGTTAATTAACTAAAGTACAATAAAAGTAATGTTTACACTTAATTAGGCTTAGATATATCAACATAAAAAAAGGCACACTGGAAAATTAAAATGTCCAAGGTTAGAATACTCAGAATGGTGATGACTAGAAATAATACCTTATCAGAAGTCACTGAATTAATTGAGAAAGATTACCTAGGAAGAGAGAATAAGATATTTACCAGCTAACTTGAAATTTTTGTTAGTCAATTAAATGATAGGATTATTATTCTTATAACATTGTGGAAAAAAACCCAAAAACTAAGATAAAAAATGAGAACTAAAGGGAAATGAAATTTGGCTCATTAGAGGAAGGATTATGTACTATTTCTAACAGTGGAATATGATCCTTTTGAAATTGTATTTCTGCATCATTAAAAATGTTCACTGAGGCTTACTTTTGCTTTTCAATCAATGTTGGGGTGGGTGGTTTTGTTTGAAAAGATTATATCATATATAAACTCTAATGCTCTACGATTTACTCTAGAGTCTATTTTAATTGTAGGCAAAAAGTGTTCTTCTATCACTCATTTTCATTATAAAAATCAAGGATGTAATATTATCTATTTTTGCTCTCAAGTGGAAAATTGAGTTTTCATGACAAATGCAATGTATTTGTACCTTCTATATGTCAATTTAACGTCCTGGTATAAATACATAAAATAACTAACACACTTTGGAATGCAAATTGATCAAATATTTAAATGGAAAGTTATGCAAAATCTAAAAGACAAGATTTGAAAAATCTATTACCACCATGAACCCAAGTATATGACAGAAAATATAAATAAGTTTGTTACATAATACAGAGAAAAGCTACATGAAAAAATAATACCATAAACAAAAACAAAAAGATGATAAAACACTCGGGAAAATACAATAATAAAAGGCTTAAATAATAAAGATCTCCTATAATTTGAGATGCAAAATAATAACACAAGAGAAAAAAGGAACAAAAGAGACGAACTAACAATTCAAAGTATATGCAAATTGCTCTGCAATTATTAAAAGGTGCTTAATATTCCTCACTAACAGAAATGCAAATTAAAAGTAGATAGAAGAGAACATTTTAGGCAGACAAAAATGTTCTATCATTTTGATGTTGCCTATGTGACTTTATAATATCAAATGTACACTTGAAATTTATACACTTTACTCTGTAAATAAACCTCAATTAAAAACAGGGGATGCCTGGGTGGCTCAGAAAGTTAAATGTCTTACTCATGATCTCAGCTCAGGTCTTGATCTCAGGATTGGGAGTTCAAGCCCTGCCTTGGACTCCATACTCAGTGTGGAGCCCACTTAAAACGAAATAAAACACAAATAAACAAAAAACAGAAGAAAACTAGGAGGCAAAGACTTTTGGTGCAGGATGTTTCGTAGTTTGAGAAAACACCGAATATTGAATTGTTGAGCCAGAATTATAAGAGTCATTAACCAGTACCAAACTTTATTAGGATTTCAAAGTATACAGGCTGTCTTGAGGCTTATAAAGCCCTCTTTTCTTGGGAAAGAAGTCCAAGACCGTCAACAAAGCACCCTAAAGAGTCTTTCTGTTTTGCATTAAGATGCATTCTGCATCTGATTTAACATGCAATATTTAAGTGATACACGCAAAATATTGCTTTCACAGAGAGACACTTCCATTTTGGAATATTTCCCTGTCATTTTCCTATTAAATTCTCACCTTTCATGAAAGTTTCTAACCAACATGCCCACAAGTCAATAAATTTCAGCTTTAGGTATTCTATGAGACCTAGTCAGATCCGATTAATCCTCTCAAAGGTATTTCTTAGGTAAAAAATTCTATATTATTTTTCTGTTGGTAAATATCACTTATGTGTTCCTCAAGAGATTTGTCTGTGGGCATATTTTCAAGGACATCTGTGGAAGAGTTACAAGCTTATGAGCTCGTTATGCTTATGAGTTCACCTTTAATCACTAGTTTACCTTCTGATTTCAATATCTTCTTCCTTGCAATAGACTTCTTGGATATCTTTCAATAGTTTACTTTAAAGCATTTATGCAATATTTTATCCAAAGAATAAGACTAAGAATGCTTAAAAGACTACTGGGATTAATAGTGTTCTTAAATAAATGTAAAATCTAATTTTTTTGGTGCATAGCTCTGTGAGTTTTAATATAAATATAGATTTGTGTAACCAACAGTCTCCTCAGGGTACAGAAGAGTTAGGACAGTATGATATTGACACAAAAACAGTCACATAGACCAATGGAATAAGAGAACCCAGAATTGGACCCACAAATGTATGGCTGAACTAGTCTTTGACAAAGCAGGAAAGAATATCCAAAGGAAAAAAGACACTCTCTTTAGCAAATGGTACTGGGAGAAATGGACAACAACATGCAGAAAAATGAAACTAGACCACTTTCTTACACCATACACAAAAATAAACTCAAGATGGATGAAAGACCTAAATGTGAGATAGGAAACCATCAAAACCCTAGAGGAGAAAGCAGGAAAAAGCCTCTTTGACCTCAGCTGCAGCAATTTCTTGCTTGATTCATCTCCAAAGGCAAGGGAATTAAAAGCAAAAATGAACTATTGGGACCTCATAAAGGACTTATCAAAGTCAACACCTGAAAAACAAATAATCCAGTGAAGAAATGGGCAGAAGATATGAATAGCCACTTTTCCAAAGAAGACATCCAGATGGCTAAAAGACACATGAAAAGATGGTCAACGTCACTCAGCATTAGAGAAATACAAATCAAAACCACACTGAGGTCAGAGTGGCTAAAATTAACAACTCAGGAAATAACAGATGCTGGTGAGAATGTGGAGAAACAGGAGCTTTCTTGCACTGTTGGTGGGAATGCAAATTGGTGCAGCCACTCTGGGGAACAGTGTAGAGGTTCCTTAGAAAATTAAAAGTAGTTCCCTATGACCCAAAAATAGCACTACTGGGAACTTATCCAAAGGATACATGAGTACTGTTTCATTTGGGCACATGTTCCCCAATGTTTACTGTGGTGCTTTCAACAATAGCCAAATCATGAAAAGAGCCTAAATGTCCATCAACTGATGAATGGATAAAGAAGGTGTGGTTTATATATACAATGGAATACTATTTGGCAATAACAAAGAATGAAACTTAACAGATGAACATGGGGGAAGAAGAGGGGACAAAATAGTTACAAACAGAGAGGGAGGGAGGCAAAGCACAAGAGACTCTTAAAAACAGAGAACAAACTGAAGATGGATGGGGTATGTGGGGAGAGGAGGGGAAAATGGTGATGGGCACTGAGGAGGGTACTTGTTGAGATGAGCATTGGGTGTTTTATGTAAGTGGTGAATCACAGGAATCCACCCTCAACACCAAGAGCACATACTATATGTTAGCCAATTTGACAATAAATCATATTTTAAAAAGGAAACAAAAGAGTTCTTACTTCAAAAAAACTGCTTCTTGCTGTCCCTTTTAGTAACATCTACTCCTATTCTACCCTGACAATTGGTAATAGTAAGTTTTGGTTTTCCAGAATACCACATTAATGAAATTATATAATATGTAACCTTTTGATACTGGCTTCAATTATTCAGCCTAGAGTTTTTGAAACTCATCCAATATGTTGCTTTTATGAATAGCTCCTTTATATTTATGAGAAGTATTCCATTTTTGGATATTCTACTATTTGTTCATCTATTTACTCTTGAATTATATCTGGATCATTCCTAATCTTTGGTAATCATGAATAGACCTGCTATAAATATTTCTGCACTGGTGTTTGTATAAACAGAAATTTTCTTTTCTATTAGATAAATACCCAGAAGTAAGATTGCTGGGTCATGTGGTACATTTCAATTTAACTTTATGAGAATGTTTCAGTCTGTTCTTGTGAGAAGTGGTACCATTTTGCATTCTTCTCACCAATTATGACAGTTCTGTTGCTCAGTATCCTTGTCAGCCCCTTCTATTGTCAGCATTTTTCGTTTTAGCTATTCTGGTAGTTGTATAGTGGTATCTCTTCTTGTTTTTAATTTGCATTTACTTAAGGACTAATTATATGGGACATGTTTTCATTCACTTATTTGTCACCCATATATCTCCTTTGATAAAGTGTTGGCACAAATCAAGTAACTTCTTTTCTGTTGGCACTGGGTACACTTTCATCCTACACTTGTGGTTTTATTGTGTTTGATGAGAGAGTATGCCATCATTCAATACAGCCATGTACGGCCATGAAACTCACTCACTTCATAAACTCGATGGCTACTTTAAGAATCCAATTAAGGAATTTACCTTAGCATTCAGTCCTTTTCTGAGCTAACAACTAGGTCTTCTGGTGGGCATCTGCACAACTCATTTCAACTATTTCTCTAAATTTTCATTGAAACTTTCTGAGTAGTTTCTAGAGGGGTGTTTTCTAGTCTCTAATCATGTAGAGCCCTTTGCCCACTTTATTACAAGGCCATTGACTAAGGTCCAAGAGTCAAAAAATATCTATTGACTCACAAATAAGTGTTACTAAGCCCTACTCCACCACTATATACATACTGCTCAGATCTGCCCATTGTACAGACTTTCTTTTACTTGTTCTATCATGGCATGTCATACCATTTCCAAACATCCCGCTCAATCTAGGAACTCTTAGCAGGGAATTAGGTAGTGTGCTTTATCTTGGGGACAGAAGATTTATAGGGTTTAGACATATAACAACTAAGCAGGGACGTCCTACAGGGCTTAGCTTTTGGCACCACGGTAACTGAAGCAATGTGCTACTATACAGAGCTTACTCCAAGTTTCCCTCTGCTTCATGCTATTGAATATCCCATTTCATAGGTCATTTGTTGATGACTTCTGTTAAATTTCTTTTTCTATTCAAAAATCTCTCTGTTACTCAAGACATGATAGCTATTCCTAGTTCTACGAATATTAGATGTCACTCTATAATGAAACTCATTGAACCAAACTCAACAAGAAGTAGAAATTGTCCTGAGTGACCTGTAATACAGCACTCCATACCCAACTCCAGAAGTCTCTTCCAAGTAGCAGCATTCTGGTTTTGTTAGTGACTTGATCCTACATGTTATCTAAAATAATCTGAAGAATTGGGATGCAGCATAAGCCATAAACCCTAGTAGTCTATTAATGCTAATTTCTGTTTAGTGCACCATTAAAATCTAAGTTTGGATGAATTGGTAATAAAATCCAGCCTTTCTCTTAAACTGGGAATTGATTTTATCAAAATGAAGGAGTCCCACAAATTTCTTGGCATCCTCTTTAGTAATAAAATATGAGAAATTATTTTCACAGTTTGAAAGATATCCTGGTTTGTCTGGCCCACTTAATTCCAAAGTTTTTACATTGAGCCAAGCCTGGCTAGACTTATTAGCCAACCTCTTTCTATCATGTAGGTGACCATATTCTTTAACTACGTTGATGTTTCTTTTTTTGAAGAGACAGTTACAATGATACTATCAATAGATGCTAACTTACCTTCAGTTGTTATCAACTCTAAATTCTGCCATACTAGATTATGTCAGTATGCCAGGAATTTAAGTACCCCATGGCAAAACCACAAAAGTATATGATATGACTCCATGCATCTCACTCATGAAAATGCAAATTGTACCTGAGTTCCAAGCTGAAAATCAGAAAGAATTAATCAACCAAAATTTTTATGGCTTGAGTTAGTGTCCTGAGCTGTTCTTGAATAAAAATTGTTTATAAATCTTACATTTAAAAATACTATATTTGAGGTAATTTTAATGAAAAACCAAGGCTCTGAACATTTTTATGAAAAATCAAGGATGAAAATTCACTTTCAAAAGCTAAAGTAGATGAGCTAATTTAGATGATAAAATCAGATTTCTAAGCTATTTTGATATAGAATCTGCTTTAAAATTATAGTTTTAAAAATTACTTTGAGATAATTTTAATGAAAAACATGATTCTAAAAATTTTTGATGAAACATAATAGATAAAGCAGTGGCTAATTATATGATTTTTAAACTACTCCTTTGACTTTTACAAATATTGACTCTGTTTGACCTTTTGTTCTTGTCAACGTCACAGTTGATTTATACGATAATACACCTAGTAGTCAATACTCTGAATTCATCTTTGACTTATAAACAGTAATTGAAGCAGTTTGTCACACTGGTGCTGAAGTATTTCCTCCACTTAAGTCTTAAAGTCAAGGCACTCTTTTGGTTTTTCTCTTCCTGCAACTCCTCTAGGTCAAGCTTAAAAACCTCCTTACTGAGTTATTCTAATCAAGTTCTAAATTGCTTTTATTTACCGTCCTTAGAGTCTATGCACAATATAGCAGCCAAAGTGAGTCTACTAAACTATGTCGGATTCTGAGATTTCTTGACTCAAAAGCATTCAATGGCTTCCATATCTCTAAAAGTAAATGCAATATTCTTAAAATGATCTATAAGCAACTATGTCTTCTAAACTCCTGTTACCTTTTGACCTCATCTTCTATTATTCTCTTTTCATTCTGATCAAGCCATAGTGGTCGCTTGCCGGTTTATAAACATGCCTAGCAAACTCTCACCACAGGGTTTTGCACTTGCTATATCCCTTGAGTATAATTTTCTTTCCCTAGACATTAGCATGACTTGTTCATATATTTCTTTCAAATTGTCATTCAAATGTCACCTCTTCCATAAAGCATTCTCTAGGTATCCTGTTTTTCTCTTACACTTGAGTATTCTTATCTTCCTTCCTACATTATTTTCTTCCTTTGCATTTACTATCTTAAAATTTATTTTGGTTATTTTGTGTAGTTTTCTATGTTTTTTAAACATAATTTATGTTACATGAGAATAAACTTTTTCTTTCCCTGGATATTGGTAGCTATCATTAGCACTCTCTAGACAATGAGTGACTGGTATATACTGCACATGTTTTTGATAAATTAAATGTTGATTAAATTATTTTGGTGGGGGAATAATATCTGTGCCATAGAAATTTGTGTGGAAGAGTGCTGGCATGGGGAAATGCTGAGAGGGTAAAAGACTTGTAAATTATTTCTACTCATATTTAGTATATGGTAGCAAAAATAATAATTTTAATGGAAATTTTTGAATATGTGGTGCACTGTATGCACTGTTTTTCAAAGCACTCTGGAATCTGTCATATAGTTAAAGAATCAACAAAAAAATTTTCAAGGTAACTTTTACCCTTCAACCAAAGAAAACTGGTGTTTTGTACATTTTGCTGCTTATTATGGTGGGCAGCCTACTCTTTCTGATAACCTCAAATGAAGTTGGTTGTTTAATGGTAAGAATTTACTCTATTCTAATTTAGGGAGATTTTGTTTGTTTCCTTGCTTAGTTTATTTGCTACATCTATGAACGTTGTTATAAACATAACCAAATATTAAGACAGAGACTTGATATGATGATAATCATAGAGTGACAGGTGAGGCAATAAATGCAATATTGCCTATATGCAGACATACTAAATAAGAATGTTAGCAGGAAAAAAATGATTTATTGGCTCCTAGAAATTTTCAACATGTGCCAGGAGCTAAGTCCCTGACTTCCACATGGTCGTTCTGCAGTGATTATGCTTTCTTTACATTTTACAGAATGTTTAATGTAAGTCCTTACTTAAAATTGAGTAATTTTTATTATATCACTTATATTCAACTTTTACTCCAAATAATCTAAAAACATAAATGTTTACCTCATATTGTTCCTTTAATAAATGACAGGAAACACCCATACTTGGCAATAATAATTTGCACTGCAGTATTTCTTACAGTATATGAAACTACATAAATTTGTGCATTGGAACCTGAATGAATCTGTTTGAATTACATTTGCTAGACATAATAATTGTATTTTAAAATAGGGGTTCTGGGACTTCAAGATCTTAAACAATGCTCAGTTCTGCAAAGTTATAACAGGATACAGATTCTAAAGTGTGTGACTCTTTTCAACATGTTCTCGACAGCATTACATCTAGACTAACAAACTCCTAAGTGTTCCACATGTGCTCATCATACCAGCATTATACACAAAACAACCTTTTGCACTTGTTTTCCTGCCACTGCACCCTTTTCTTTTTAAGGATGGAATATAATTTTGTTTGGCCCTATTTTTGAATTTTATTTACAGTACATCATTATGATAATGATTTAACATTCTGAAAGTCCATGTTCTTCAGGAATATTTTTGAATATTCAAAGCACAAAAGAGATAAACATTTGATCTGGTGCACATAAATGACAGAACAGAAAATGCTAAGTGTTAATGAGAACTCAGGTTTTCCTTTTGCTCAAAATTAAATGGCATGAGACATTCTTAATAGTAATCTGAGAGATACAATTAGTGAAGTTATATTTGCATTTATTCTTGAACATTAAGGATTATATTCGCTGTAAGTTCCTCATTTTATTTTATTTTTTTGATAAGTTCATTAGGTTTATTATTTTTTTGTAACTTTATTTTTTTTAGAATATAACACTATTTTTTAACATATGCAATTATTTTCCATCATTTAAAATACAGTAGTTACAACGACACTACAAATGGATAAACAAAGTAAAAAATCAGAACCCCAACTTCTATTTCATGTAATTAGACTTATACAGAAATTAGAAGGTTAAGTAACAACTAGTTAATCACCTAATTTCACAGCTATCTGAAGTGGCAATCGTTATATAGCAGCTTATCTATGATACATTCAAGATACAGGATACAATTTATTACTTGCCCATAAACTACAACACAGCCTGCTTAATACCTTTCCTTAAATTCCACCTCTATACTACAATATACTTGAGGTCTATGCAAAAAAAGTAGCTACCTTTTATATAGGAAATGGATGATTAAGTCTTTGGTGTTGTAAAAGCAACTTCATTTAAACATA
>NC_043705.1:74042805-74051773 GCF_006229205.1 Suricata suricatta | reverse complement strand
CGGGGCTGGAAGCTGTTCCTTCCCTTGCACCACCTGGGTTCGGGATTTAGGCTACACAGCAGTTATCTATGGAGTGAGCTTCTCTCTCCAAGCGTGGTTAAGCGTTCTTTACCTCTTCCCCAGAGACAGTACTATGAGTGTGTTCAGTCTCTCTGTCTCTTCTCTTTGTCTCTCAGGCTCCGCGCTTGCCCTGCGTTGGGCTGGGGCTCCCACCTCCCCTGCCCATCTCGGGCTGGCCTGTTTTCCAATCTCCCCAGTTCGCACTCACTCACTCAGGTATCCTTCAGGTTCTCTTCCTTCTGGAGTCCGTATTTTCTCCTTCTGCTCTTGCAGATGGGAGTAATGTCCTTTTCAGCTCGATCGATGGGGCAGACGAAGTTTACAGAGCTCCCTTCCTCTCCCATGTAACTTCCTCATTTTAATGCTTCACTAAAAGTCTTCCATTATCATTTTTCTTTCCAATACTAGCACTCTCTGAGATAATACTAACACCAAATTAATTTAACAGTATCTAGACTTGTAAGAAAAAAAATACTGTGAAACAGGATCTATCTTGCTCATTGTTGATTTTGTATTTTCTAAGACAGTACATGGTACATTGTAAAAACTATATAAATATTTGATAATGAATAAACAAACACTCACTCTATGTTAAGAGAGATATTAAGATGTTAAGAGATGTTAACATATTAAGAAAGATGGTGGAGGTGAATAAGTATCAGCCCAAACCCAGAAAAAGGTAAAAGCAAAAGTATTCTTTTAAAATGTATATGCATAAATCATAGGGCTGATTGTGTTAGATGATTATAAGTGATTTTATTAAGAACGCCATTTTGTGAATTTTATGTACAATATAGAGAAGTCTCGTAGGAGAACATCACACAATAGGCCATCTTGCAACTAGCTAAAATGAGGAAAATTACTATATGTGGTTAAAAGAATTAGGAAGTGTTAATACCATTTGAGGGCCTCTTCAAAAGGTGCTAAACCAGCCCCACCACCATCATGGCCCTGTCACCTCAGTCAATACAGTGGCATGGCTACGGAAGAGGAGGCCAGATTTGGGGAGAGATTTCAGTGTGATCGGGACAGATAGGCACGGAGAAGATGAGTTCAAGCAGGATCCTCTACAACCAGAAACAGTGCAGAGCAAAGTCCCACACAGCGCCTTCCAAATTACTCATAATTACACCCACCGGAGAGAACACACATTCAGAATCCTGCCTGTAGCTTTTGAAAGCCAGTCAGTGTTAGCCAGAAAGTGGCCAGAGGATTAACAACTTGCTAATCAAGCCCAAGTACTGGCGCCACTTCTCTTCCCCACTCCACTGACATGGTTAATAACACCTTAAAGAACCGAATAGAGAGATGTAAGACACGAACCACTTCTCCCTTCCTGTCCACTTTCAACCTCCTGAGTTCTAATGGTGCCTCAGGGGCAAAGAGACCACTGAAAATAGATTTAGTTGAGTCCTAAATAACAAAATAAGATACTTATATTATTACAAGGTGCTAAAATGTGAGGAGTTTGGACAGATGAATTGAAGACACTTTTGGGGCATTACACACACACACACACACACACACACACACAGTTTCATGTGCAACACAACTTTATGATACTTCTCCCTAAACTGGACAGACATTTTTTCTATATTTTTACTTGTGGTTAACGCAAAGCAGGTAGCTGGGTTCTACATAAAAGATTTTCTATTTAAAATGTTTCTTTTTCTCACAAATGGGTAGGCAGAGTACAATAAGTGAACAAATTGATTATAAGGATCTCAGACAGTCTGTAAGATTATTTTTCAATAATTTGGCATTTTTATATGATAAAATATATAACAACATAAACATCTGATACATCTTTTAGAGGACTATCATACTGAGTCTCATTTTCAGCACCTCTGTTTTTGTTTTCCTATATAATTATGTTGGTGCCAAATAAAAGTATTTTATTACTGTAAGCAAATAAAAGCAAGCATTATTTAATATTTAAATGATGCTTTGGCCTGTAAGGAAGGCTCACCGATGTTACTGTGTGCTGAATTTAAAGGATTATTTATAGTTGATGCATCTGCACTTACATATTTCTTTCTGTATGTTCATACTCACATAAAGTACAACATTCATGTCTTTAAGTTGTTTTACATGTTTTTGTTCAGTATTTTTGACATTAGTTTCAGCTGACTTTTTAAAAATGTGAAAACACTGTATGTATTATAATTTTGAGTATATATATACAAAAATGTCCATAATATATGTGCATATACTTATATATATATAATACGTGTGTGTGTGTTTATCATGTAAGTAAATCTATAGACCTCTTTTAATATGTCCTTAATATCCTACAAAAGGGATACATTTGGCCATTTTTTATTCTTTAGTTATCATTTGGACTCTGGGTGATACTGAGCTACAAATGTAGGCTCATCAGTTGTGACAAATGTACCATTCAGGTGAGGGATACTGGTAACAGGGAGGGTATGCATGTCTTTGGAGACAAGGATGTATTATGATCTGAATGTCTGTGACTGCCCAAAATTCTTATCCTGAAATCCTAATCCCCAAAGTGACAATATTTGGAGGTGGGGCCTTTGGCAAGTGATCAGGCCAAGGGGCCCTCAAACATTAGGACTCTGCCCATGGAATTAATTTCTTTAAAAAGGAGACCACAGAGGGCTAGCTAATCCCGGTCAGCAAGTGAGGTTACAGTAAGGAGCTGGCCCTCTGTTGAGGAAGCAGCTCTTAGTAGACACTGAATCTGCCAGGGGCATCATCTAGGATTCCAGCCTCCAGATCAGTGAGAAATAAGTTTCTGTTATTTATAGGCCACCCAGACTATGTATTCTGTTACAAAAGCCTGTTTGTTCACTTGTTTGTTTGTTTTTTCAACACAGTATTGAACAGAGACATTCATAAAACTTGTTTCCATATTCTTTTAACTCCTGAGTTACATGTAATTGCATTTTTCTTATATATTCAAGTATTTGATGATTTCCTAAAAACCTTTTTATAAACATATAAGTTAATTCCATTGGTATCAAAAAATATGTTCTATACATACATTTTTTTACAGAGTAGGCAGTTAGCTAGATATGAGTAGGGAGCAGGGCTTTGTAACTGTTAAAAAAAAAAAAGACCCAAATAGAGAAATCACCAACAACCCCCCAGGGATGCAAAGAGGAAGTGTCAAACAGCCAGGGATCTGGGGAGCTCTGGGGCCCAGGATGACCTCTTCTCTATAGCCACTGCCTTAAAGTAACGTAGACCTTCATTATAATACATTTACACAGTGGCCTTGAGCCCCCTTGAGGGTGATGGCTGCCGTGACATTTCTGCTAAAGATCACAGTGGTCATAACCTCCCACTCCCAACCTGTGGGTAGAGACTGCCAGATGAATGGAGAGCCGGAAACAAAGAATGCCCCAGCTGCGCCTCTCCGACCTAAATAGAAATAAGAGAAGATACTCCATAACCCTAGCACAATTGTCACCGCTGGGCTCTCCGCATCACAGTCTGGAGACTGCACTTTCTCTTCAACTATTAAACTCTTGTTTACTTGAGAATTTGGCTCTGAATTCTTTTTGGCCCAACCCAAAAACCTAGGTGGGCCTGCAGAAAGAGTAGGGACCTGCCTTTGATATTTTCATCCTTTTACTTTTTTTTTTTTTTTTACCTGTATTTATTTTGAGAGGCAGAGGGACACAGTGAGAGGGAGAGAAAGAATCCCAGGCAGAGCAACAGGGGCAGTGGGAGGGCTTTATCCCATAAACCAGGAAATCATGAACTGAGATAAAATCAAGAGTCAGTGCTTAAGTGGCTGAGCCAACAAAGGGCCCATCCTTTTATTTTGATAAGACTTGCTATATGGCTTAAGGCTATTGCAAATTATGGTAAAAGTTACATGTGTTCCTAAAACAAGGTTTTTTGTGTTACGATAAATTTACTGTTCTCTAGCTATTGTGTTACTTCTGCCTTTGTTATTGTGCAGAGAGGTGAACTAGGGGACAGAGAAGCCGTGGAGGGTGGGGAGCTGTTTTTGTTTACATAGAGAGGATAGAGACAGGGCAGAGAGTATAAGAAAAGCACTTCCCCTGAAAGCAGCTGAAGAGAAAGAATTCTGCAGGAACTGAACAAGAAAGGGAGAAAGGAGAAAGAAGAAGGTTTTGTTGCCATTAGGACTCTATAAATAGGGGAGTGCAGAGTCAGAAACTCCGCTGCTCCTGGCAGTGCTCTTGTAAGAAGAGCAAATATCCAGGAGCAAAGAATGGGGTCCTCAGGGTCCTCAGGCCATGTGAGGAGAGGCAGTTCCCCTGCTGGGAGGACATTTGGGCCGAACAGCCCACCCCAGGAAAAGGTCCCAGCAGACTCCAGATTACAGACACATTTGCTGGTGCTGGAACAAAGACACTAGGTAATGGAGAAGCCTGGTGCCATATGTGTGTTGTGATTTACCATAGTCTCTGAAGTGCTGCTGTTACACGATTTCATAAAATTTTTCTGGTTGGGATGGCACTCAGCCACAGTCTCTGAGTCTCTGCAGCAACATACAAGCATTCCTAGGAACAGGACAGCAAATGGCCATTGCTCAAAGAAATCCTCCCCTAGAGGGTCAGAGGGAGTCCAAGCTGCAGTGCCCTCAGCAATGAGGAGTTGGGAAATACAGTTGCATCCGAATATAAAATTTGGGAGGGAGGTGCTGCCTGGCAGACTGGCTTGGTGGGTGACAGTGTAGAAGCAGGGAGTGGACAGAAGCTGAGACAAAGGAGGAGCGCTTGATTGCCGGTTGGCAAGAGCACAGAGCTCTGATGCTAGAGGGAAGCTGAGTGACACCAATTTCACCTCCCCAGAGCATGTACATATATGCATTTGCACACCACACCAAACCATCCCCGTAAGCTAAGCAATTCCACCTAGTGGAGTATGGAGCAGTTACACCAAACCTGGTCCAGCTGCCCCAACCAGGCCCTACAAGACGACCACAAGTCTCTCCCCTGCTCAGTGCTTAGTAGACAGACCAGAAAGTGCTTCACAGTTTGCCTTATAGGGGAAACTGGATGTGATTTGTTCAGATTTCATTCTGTTTGATGACCCATCGATTCATTTTTTTAATTTTCTTGTTCTTAGACACAGAAAGATAAAAAAATCATTTTTATTTTCCATTTATATAAAAAGGTGTCTCCTTACTTTTTTCTACTATATTTTATTATTCTTTTGTAAAATTTTTAGTCTACTTTACTTCCTTATTTCATCTTATTCCATTTTGTTGTATACATTTTTAAAAAATGTTAAGCAATTTCTTATTTTTTTTCTTTCTTTTCTTTTCTTGTCTTGTCTTTGAATTTCTTTTCTATTATATAAAGCTTCCCTCAATAACCAGATCAAAGTACACCTTGGATCTAGCTTACTTTATTTGATTTTTTGTGCTATTTTTAATTTTTATCATTTATTTTATTAATTCTTCTTGTTCATACAAAATTATGAAACAAAGGAATTCACCTGAAAGGAAGAACAGGAAGAAACAACAGCTAAGGACTTAATCAAAGCTGATATAAGCAAGATGTCTGAACCAGAATTGAGAATCATGAGAATAAGAACACCAACTGGGGTTGAAAAAAGCATAGAATCCCTTCCTGCGGAGATTAAAAAAAAAAAAAAAAGTAAAATCTAGTCAAGATGAAATTAAAAACACAGTGACTAAGGTGTGATCTCGAATGGATGCCATAGCAGCAAGAATAGATGAAACAGGGTGAAAAAGTGATATAAAGGTTAAACTTATAGAGATTAATGAAGGAGAAAAAAGAGGGAAACTAAGGGGAAAGAGTATGATACAAGAATTAAAGAACTTAGTGACTCACTAAAAAGGAACCACATATAAATCATAGGGCTCCCAGACAATGAAGAAAAAGAAAAAGGGGTAAAAGGTTTATGTGAACAAATCATAGCAGAAAATTTTGCTAACCTGGGGAAAGACACAGATATCAAAATCCAGGAAACAAAGAGACTTTTTATTAGATTCAACAAAAACTGACCATTAATAAAGCATATCATAGTCAGATTCACAAAATACACAGGCAAGGAAAAATTTAAGAATGCACCAAGAAAAATAAAGTCCTTAAACCATAAGGGAAGACAGATCAGGTTTATAGCAGACCTATCCATAGAAACCTGGCAGACCAGAAAGGAGTGGCAGGATATATTCAATGTGCTGAATTAGAAAAATATCCCGCCAAGGCTGTCATTCAAAATAGAAGGAAAGATAAAAGTTATCCAAGACAAACAAAAACTAAAGAAGTACATAGCCACTAAACCAGCCCTGCAAGAAATTTTAAGGGGAACCCTTTGAAGGGAGAAAAGATGAAACAAAACAAACAAACAAAAAAACCCAACAAAGATTAGAAGAGACCAGAGAACACCACCATAAATTCCAACTCTACAAGCAGCACAATGGCAATAAATTCATATCTTTCAATACTCAATCTAAGTATCAATGAACTAGGGGTACCTGGGTGGTTTAGTCCATTAAGCATCAAACTTCAGCCTAGGTCATTATATCATGGTCACTGAGTTCGAGCCCCGCATTGGGCTCTGTGCTGACACTTCTGAACCTGGACCCTGCTTCAGATTCTGTCTCTTCCTCTCTCTCTCTGCCCTACCCCGCTCATGCTCTGTCTCTCTCAAAAATGAATAAATGAGAATAAGATAAAAAAGTCAATGGAGTAAATCAAAAGACATAAGGTGACAAAATAGATAAGAAACTATATCCATCTCTATATGGTTTGCAAGAGATCCATTTTAGACCTAAAGACACCTTCAGATTGAAAGTAAGGGGAAGGATAACCATCTAGGATGCTAAATGGTTGTCCCCCCCAAAAAAGCCAGAGCATCTTATATCAGACAATCTACATGTTAAATTAAGATATTAACAAAAGATGATGAAGGGCATTATATCATAATTAAGGGGTCTATTCACAAGATAGATCTAACAATTGTAAACATTTATCCCGCCACGTGGAGAGATCCAATTATATAAACTAATTAATCACAAACATAAAAAAACTCATTGACAATAATACCATAATAATAGGGTTCTTCAACAACCCTCTTTCAGCAATGTACAGAACATCTAAGTATAAAATTAACAAGGTAACAATGGTTCTGAATGACACATTGGACTGGATGGACTTAACTAATATATTCAGAACATTTCATCCTAAAGCAGGGGAATATACATTCTTCTCAAGTGCACATGGAACATTCTCCAGAATAGATCACATACATGGGCAAAAATTAGCCTCAGCAAGTACAAAAGGATCGAGATACTATCATGCTTATTTTTAGATCACAACACTATGAAACTCAAAATCAACCACGAGAAAAAATTGGAAAGACAACAAATACCTGAAGGTTAAAGAACATCCTAAGGAATGAATGGGTTAACCAAGAAGTAAAAGACAAAATTAGAAAGTACATGGAACCAATGAAAATGATAACAACACAGTCCAAAACTATTGGGATGTAGCAATGTCAGTATATAGCAATGCAGGAATATCTAAAGAAGGAAAAAAAAAAAACATCTCAGATATACAATCTAACTCTACACCTTAAAGAGCTGGAAAAAGAACAGTAAATAGAACCCCAAACCAGCAGAAGATGGGAAATGATAAAGATTAGAGCAGCAATCAAAGCTATTGAAATAAATTTAAAAAGAAAACATTATAATACATCAATGAAACCAGGAGTTGGTTAAAGAATTACAAATCCCTACCCAGTTTGACCAAAAGAGAAAAAGGAAAAGACCATAATAAATAAAATCAAGAATGAAAGAGGAGAGGTCACAACCAACACTGTAAAAATATGAGAAATGATAAGGGATTATTATGAGTGAATTATATGCCAATAAATTGTGTAATCTGGAAGAAATGGACAGATTCATAGAAACATATAAACTACCAAAAATGAAACAGGAAGAAATAGAAAATTTGAAGAGACCTATAACCAGGAAGGAAATTGAATTAGTAATCAAAAGTTTCCCAAAAACCAAGAGTCCAGAATTGAATGGCTTTTCAGGGGTGGGACAGAGGGGTGGTGAATCTCTACCTAACATTTAAAGAAAAGTTAACACCTAATCTTTTGAAGATGATCCACAAAATAGAAATAGAAAAAAAATTCAAACTTATTCTATGAGGTCAGCCTTACCTTGATTCCAAAACCAGACAAAAAGCTCATTAAAAAGGAAAACTACAAACCAATTTTCCTGATGAACATGGATGCATAAAGTCTCACCAAGATACTAGCCAACCTGTTCCAACAATACATTAAAAGAACTATTCACCATGATCAAGTGGGATTTAAACCTGGGATGCAGGGCTAGTACAATATCTGCAAATTAATCATTGTGACACGTCACATTAATAAAAGAAAGGACAAGGGGTGTCTGGGTGTCTCAGTCGGTTAAGTGTCAGACTTCAGCTTAAGTCATGATCTTGTAGTTAGTGAATTGGAGCTCTGCATTGAGCTCTGTGCTGACAGCTCAGAGCCTGAGCCTGTTTCAGGTTCTGTCTGTCTGTGTGTCTGTCTCTCTGTGCCCTTTGCTGCTCATGCTCTGTCTCTCCCTGTCTCTCAAAAATAAACTATTAACAAATTTGTTCCCTGTTTGTTTGTCTGTCTGTTTTGCTTTCCAGGGCTACTTCAAGGAACAAACCAAAGCACACATGGTTAGGAGAAAGAAGATAAATTGTTCCAGGAGCACGAAAGGAGAATTCGAGAACTGAATGATGCAATCAAATGGAACAATGTCCTATCATTGGAATTCTAGAAGAAGAGAGAGAGAAAGGGGCTGAAGGTGTACAACTTATAGCTGAGAACTTCCCCAATCTGGGGAAGGAAACAGACATTGAAATCCAAGAGGCACAGAGAACTCCTCTCAGACATAACTTGAGTCGATATCTGGCATGACATA
>NC_043705.1:74024202-74042705 GCF_006229205.1 Suricata suricatta | reverse complement strand
CTGTTGCTTAACATAGTGCTGGAAGTCCTAGTATCAGCAATGAAGACAACAAAAGGAAATAAAAGGCATCAGAACTGGCAAAGATGAAGTCAAACTTTCACTTTCCACACATGACCTGATACTCTACATGGAAAATCCAACCCACTCCACCAGAAGCCTACTAGACCTGATCCATGAATTCAGCAAAGTCTCAAGGTACAAAATCAATGTAGAAATTGGTTGCATTTTTATACACCAATAATGAAGCAACAGAAAGAGAAATCAAGAAACTGATCCCATTCACAATGGCACCAAAACCCATAAAATACCTAGGAATAAACCTAACCAAAGATGTAAAAGATCTGTATGCTGAAAACTATAGAAAACTTATGAAAGAAATTGAAGAAGTCACAAAGAAATGGAAAAACATTTCATGCTCATGGATTAGAAGAATAAATATTGTTAAAATGTCAATACTACCCAAAGCAATCTACATATACAATGCAATCCCAATCAAATTGTACCAGCATTATTCTCAAAGCTAAAATAAACAATCCTAACATTTGTATGGAACCATAAAAGATCTCAAATAGCCAATGTTATATTGAAGAAGAAAACCAAAATGGAAGGCATTACAATCCCAGACTTGAACAAGCTGTCATCATCAAGACACTATGGTATTGGCACAAAAAGAGGCACATAGACCAACGGAACAGAATAGAGAACCCAGAATTGGACCCACACATTTATGGCCAACTAACATTTGAGAAAGTAGAAAAGAGTATCCAGTGGAAAAAAAGACAACCTTTTTAACAGAGGGTGCTGGGAGAACTGGACAGCAACATGCAGAAGAATAAAATTAGACCACTTTCTTATACCATACACAAAAATAACTCAAAATGGATGAAGGACCTGAATGTGAGACAGGAAACCATCAAAACCCTAAAAGAGAATGCAGGCAACAACCTCTTTAACCTCAACCTCATCAATTTCTTACTCAATACATCTCCAAAGACAGGGGCATTAAAAGCAAAAATGAACTACTGGAACCTCATCAAGATAAAAAGCTTTTGCATGGCAAAGGAAACAATCAATAAAACTAAAAGGCAATAGACGGAATGGGAAAACATAGTTGCAAATGACATATCAGGTAAAGGGCTAGTATCCAAAATCTATAAGGAACTCACCAAGCTCCACACCTGAAAAACAAATAATCCAGTGAAGAAATGGGCTGAAGACATGAATAGACACTTCTCCAAAGAGGACATCCAGATGGCCAACAGACACATGAAATGATGCTCAACATCACTCATCATCAGGGAAACACAAATCAAAGCCACACTGAGATACCACCTCACACCAGTCAGAGTGGCTAATATGAACAAATCAGGAGACTATAGATGCTGGTGAGGATGTGGAGAAACGGGCTCCCTTTTACACTTGGTGGGAATGTAAACTGTCACAGTCGCTCTGGAAAACAGTGTGGAGGTTCCTCAAAAAAATTAACAATAGAATTCCTCTATGACCCAGCAATAGCACTGCTAGGAGTTTACCCAAGGGATACAGAAGTGCTGATGCATAGGGGCACATGTACCCCAATGTTCATAGCAGCACTTTCAACAATAGCCAAATCATGGAAAGAGCCTAAATGTCCATCAACTGGTGAATGGATCAAGAAGATGTGGTTTATATATACACAATGGAATATTATGTGGCAATGAGAAAGAATGAAATCTGGCCATTTATAGCAACTTGGATGGAACTCAAGGGTATTATGCTAAGTGAAATAAGTCAGGCAGAGAAAGACAGATACTATATGTTTTTACTCATATGTGGAACAGAAGAAACTTAACAGAGGACCATAGAGGAGGAGAAGGGGAAAAAATAGTTAAGGAGAGGAAGGAATGGGGCAAACCATAAGAGACTCTTAAATACTGAGAACTAACTGAGGGTTCATGGGGGTTGGGGGAGAGGAGAAAATGGGTGATGGGCATGCAAGAGGGCACTTGCTGGGATGAGCACTGGGTGTACATGGAAACTAACTTGATAATAAACTATAATAAAAATTTTTAATTAAAAATTTATTTATGTATTTTTTAATGTTTACTTATATATTGAGAGAGATTGACAGAACATGAGAGGGGAGAGGCAGAGAGAGAAAGACAGAAAAACTAAAGCAGGCTCTGGGATATTAGCACAGAGCCCAATGAGGGGCTCATACTCAGGAACTGTGAGATCAAGACATGGGAGCCAAAGTCAGATGCTCAACCTACTGAGCCACCTGGGTGCACTTAGAAAAGTTTTTTTAACTTAGTTTTGCCAATTAATACAAATAATTTGAGTATGTTATTTGCTTCATATTAATTTTACATTTAAATTCTAGATGGTGGACTATTTTCACATTATGAAGCTTCATCTCTTTCTCAAATAATATTTCTTGCCTTCAAGTCTATTCTATTTGATACTTATGTTTTGCTTTTATAATTTAAAAATAAATATTTCTACTTTCAATCTTTGTATCTCCATGTGTAAGATGAATCTCCTAAAATAAGCATATGCTAAGTTCTCCTTTTTTTAATACACTCTGACCATCTTTGTCTTTTAACTGAGATTTTTGTCTTTTCCCATCTTATGTAATTATTAATTTAGTTGGTTTTGAATCAACAGCATGCTAGTAAATATTTAATAATTATCTTTCAAAAATTACATATATACAAATTATTTTATAAAGTGTACAGATATACTAAATACATAAAGTACAATTTTTACATAATATTGTCTTAATACCAAACTATACAAAACAATAAATGGAGTATAACCAATTTATTCTCACTGAATATTCCAATGCTTTTTTGCCAAACTACTGTATATTCAACCAAATTAAGATTGCAAATGATGAACAAGTATAAGTCCAACATAAATGTTTATAGATATTTATGTTATGAGTAAGACAAAGAGTGACAATATAAACATATTTCAGGACTTTAATCTTTTTCAATGATATGAACAATTTCTTGCTGAATTAAATGATAGGTTTTGAGTCCTGGAAGAGCATTTTCTTAAAATTTTGTGCTATTCACAATGAATGGAGACAGGACACACACGTTTAATGTGCATTTTTGTCACTTTTGAAATTCTGAACAACAGCAATGCAATAAATAAAGCCCTGATTTGTACCATTTGTTATTTTTTGTCATGCAACTACTCCCCTATGTCAGATTTCAAGCTCTTGACATGATGTTGCTGACCATGGTGCTGTAACATGCTGTAGCAAACCATTTAACCTAAAATTTTCACCAGATAAAATAGATGTTAAAAAACAAAAGCAAAACAAACAAACATACAAAAAAAGAAACTTTAAGGTTACAATGAATGGTACAATGTAATAACATAAGTAGGAATTGTGGAGTCTAAGTTGTGGTAAGACACTTCATGATGTAAAAGAGTTTGTTCTAGTTGACATTTTTTGTTTTTATTCTGAGAGCCAGATTACTGATTTTTTTTCATAATGTGACATATTTTCTCCATATGCTAACATGCTGTATGTCATAAAGAAAACATTCTGAAATTCTGATTTTTTTTTTTTTTTTTGTAAATGTCTTATTACGCTTCTAGTCAGGTGAGAGAAATTTCCCCTTCAAGTACAATGGACTACCTCATGAGTGCCGTGAAATCTGTCACAGAATGTAATGATTACCTTGACAACTGACTTGCTATAAGTGTATTTTTCTCTCACCCTGCCCCTCTTTTTTCAAGACAACAATCTTCTTTTGCTTTAGAATGGTAGTTAAGTCATGGATACAACTAAGACGTTATTTTTCTTAAGGACCAAGTACATTTGTAAAATTGTTTTAGTCTACAAACTAGTCTAGTAGCAATTTGTCAGTTGAGTCAATGTGATTAGACATCCAATTTTATGACTATTACCTTCCTTTCCCGAATAAACAAAATAATTAGAGGAAACAGTGAAGTCACAATCCATTTAATACTCATAAAACCTTCCTGTTGATGTAGCTTTAGAATTGGGCAACTGAAGTAACTATCCATCTTGCTTTTAGAGTAATTGCAGCTTAACTGTGATCGCAGAGCACAACATCCCCAGTAATTAACCACCTTGCTTTGGTACACCTTTTTATCAGTGTGTGTCTTTGAAGCAGAACTAAGAGGAAATAAAATAATTTTCAGCACACTATTTTTTTCCTGAAGTAGTTTGTTCCAATTAATTTGCTGAATATAGGACATTCAATGAACCACAATGTTCATGTTACTTCAATGCACTAAAAACATGGTTCTGTTTTCTGCATTTTATATTCCTTCACCAAAAAAAAGAATTATTGCTATCAACCATTTCCATAAAGATTAATTTTTCCTAGTGTTTTATGAAATGCCCTAATATTATTTTTCTTACCAGTCTTGAGAATTAAGCTAATATGATATCCCTATTTTATTGAAGGGTTCAACATCTATTTCCATACATCTCCTCTGAAAAGAACTGATTATGTTTTGGTCCTCACTTCTATGACGGAATGAATTGGTCAAACTGAATAAGACAAAGCGAGTATTACATCTCTGGTATTTTGCACCCCTGACTGCTTGACTTGTTCCTAAGACAGTGGTGCTGCCCTCCTGCTTGCTACTCTATGTCAGATGTACTATAGGAGGCAACAATTCTGAATCAAGGTCCCCTAAGTTAATGGTTTTGACTTCAAATGAGTCAACAAAATATATTACAAAGGACTAAAAGGGCTATTTAGAGAAATTTTTAAAGTAGAAAAAATAAGAGATTCCCTTCTTGCTATGATATACATTAACCAATAAGTATTTTTCTAACAAATCAGTAAATAAAATGTTTGGTTTTTTCTGGAGAAAAGAAATAGCTAATAAATTCACTTAATTCAATGAAGTTACTACATATTATTAATTTATTGTTTAAATAGTTAAATTTTGAAATTTAATATTATCTTCCCACATCGGGCATCATTTTCTAAGAATATTGCTTATTGAAATGTTATAGGAAATTTAAAAATTATGTTAACAGTTCATTCAATAAAAAAATAATTTTTCAAGATGCTGAAAACTTTTTTGACTCCAAAGTCAAAAGTGCTCTGACAAGAGGAATATTTAATTTATTAATTTTAGTGGATATTAAGTAAGTATAAGATCTGAACTTCAAAGGTACTTCAGCTCTCTCCTGATGAGATTAATCTCCTCCTACAGTTACAGAAATTTAAGCAGTGACTCAAAAAATTCTATGACTCTCCACCTGTACCACTGATTTTTAGGGTGGTCAAACAAATTTAATCACTCTTTTTTTCCTCTGTCAAGTAATTTGTGCCCATCCTTTATATGTTAGACAATTGGCCGTGATGATAACCAGATAAAGCCTCTCATTCTCTTTTGAGGTTTGAGATGCAGGCATCCTCTGCTCTCTGACAGAGATACTACAAGGCAGGCTCGTTAAACAGCTCTCTCCGTGACGGTTGACAGGTTCAGATATGGAAAGATGGAGTAAACATTGTCACCAGGAAAATGAATAATTCCATGGTGTATCAAACTTATGCAAGGGCCCAGTGACCCAGAGAGCCAAACATGTATTCCATGGTTGCATCTACAAAAATCCTTTTTTCTCAATCACAAATTCAGTTTCTCCTTCCAAATATCTAAGATTTTACTGCCCAAAGTCTAGTAAATCCATGTTCCAGACTGTGTTCTCACAGACATCCCAACACTCCATTCTCACTCCATTCAACTTCATTTACCTGCCCACCTTGTCTATACCAAGAACTTCCAGCTCTTTTTCTCACTCATCTTTTCTCCTTAGAATACATTAGCACTGTTTCTTATTTATCTTCTCATTTTCCCCCCAGCCCTGCATTACAAAAAGCCCAAACCCTGTTTGCTAAGTTCAAAACAGCAAATGAATAGAATGTTTAGAAGGTAGAAAAGGGAAAACACACATTTGTTAACACATTTGTTTCCTTATCAACCAACTGGGGAGAGGGTATTGATTTTATGTAGTGTAGTTGGAAATTAAAAACAAAAAACAGGAGACTCTCATTTGGTGACTTGTAGCCAAGAGGTATGCATAATTTTTATGCTACTAAGGAAAAGAGTGCTGGGGTACAATCCTTATGTCATTATGCAAAATCAATTTACAATTTCTATGAACATATACTGGACTTTAGAAATCTTGTTCTCAGTAAAACAAAGCATGTAGAACTGTTAATTGCCTTTGATGTATATTACCTGATATCAACCTAACATAAGAGGATAAGTGAGATTTGGGGTCCAAAGACTGGTTTAATTGGGCCTCTTGTCCATGTTTGTGTGTGGGCTCAAGTTGCCATTAGTTGTTTAAGCATTTTCCTTAGATGTAATGAGAAATTTCTCGTTAACCTCAATGAGTTTCTATGAGAATTAAACATAATGTTTGTTAAACACCTAACAGTATCTAACACTTGGTATGTACTTGATGAATGGCACAAAAATTTCTTCATGTATTTAGTTTTTTGATTAGTTAAATATATATTTAGGTATATATGCAAGTTCATTCATTCTGATATTCATCATGGATAAACATTTGTTTGACATAAAACATGGGTACAACAATAAAGAATACATGTATTTCTCACTATTACCTTTACAGTGATGTTTGATTTTTGTTCTCCAAAGAAATCCCTAATGTCTAATGGAAATCTGAAAGTAAAATGGAAAGGAAAAAAAATGAGCTTGTTAAAAATTACTCATCAAACACTGCATGAATGACTATCTCTGTGCAATAACTCTAAATACCTGGATGAAAGCTGACATAAGAATTCTTAAAATCAAATTATAAATGTGATTAATCCAATGATCATTATAAGAATATTAATTAAATCTGCCACTTTGGGCCACATGATCAAATTTTTCTTAATAAGTTTTACAGATCAAAAGCTCTCAAATGAGCTAACTAGAAATTCTTGAGCAAGTGATCACATGGAGTCAACTGAACAGTGCAATATGAAATTAAACTCCATATTTACACACACATCTTTTATTAGACATGTATTTACTCAAATTACAGAAAATATTGAAAAGCTTTAATGAAACCATGCATATTATCTGTGCTTAAAGAATACCTTCATAAAATTTTTTGGCAAAAATGCTGTTTTTTTTAGCTCAAGTAACTTCAAATTTTGGCAAGATGCTGTTGCTTACTCCTAACCTTTTAATGTCTTGTACATTGAATAAAAAAAGAATTACATTTTTATAGGTGCTTATCTAGTGAGTCATGTATATATTAAATCTATACTCTGAAATAGTTGAGAAATATTGAAAAACCCCAGAGATATTAGTTGTATTAAGTGCATTCAGAGGAAAGGTCATGAATGTCCTAAAACATATTTTCATTTTTGAGGATTTTTTTTGTGTTGCCTCCTATTGTCTGCATTTCTATCCCATATCAGTTCATGTTTAACCACTAAATATTGTTAAAAAAAATACAGTTTAAGTAATTTATCTGAAAAAAGTAGCAGTTTGGTAAATGAGTTAAAATCTTAAGTTAAAGAATAAGCAAATTTCATCTCATTCATAACACACTCTCCACTAGCTGAAGCCAAGGGGCTAAAACTATAGGTGAGATTAGTAGGCGATCAGTTAATATTTATTATTAATTAACATTTAATAAGTTGTCTTTCAAAATGTCATATTACTTTTTCCTTTAGAGAATTATCGAAATGACAAATTCTGTGTTAAAGTGTTGAGGAAATGTTTAAAATAAGTTAAAAGTTCATCAAATAAAATATAAACATCAAATGTTGAAGATTTTTCCCCAAAGTGCTCTGATTATAAGGATATTTAATTTATTAATTTTAGCAGTCTGAATGAGTTGCAGTAATCAAAATTTATAAAACCTTAGTAAAAACAAGAAAACTATAGAAAGAAGATTTGTAATTTTAGAATTCTTAGGAATGTCACATGAGAATTAACTTGATAATTTCTACCTTCATTTTTTAAATGTGTAGGGCTTAGTATTTTGAATCTTATAGGCTCTACATCTAATATTTCTCACTTGGTTTTATATTGGCTCTGTTGCGGCCACCTGGGGATATCTATATCTCCATATCTTTTTTTTTTAATATTTATTTATTTTGAGAGAGAGAGAGAATGAGAGTGAGTGGAGGAGGGGAAGAGGGAGCAGGAGAGAGAGAATACCAAGTAGATTCCATGCTGTCAGTGCAGAGCCTGACATGGGGCTCCATCTCAGAAACCCTGAGATCATAACCTGAGCCAAAATCAGGAGTAGGATCCTTAACTGAATGAGCCATCCAGACACACTTCACACTTATATCTCCATTATCTATACAAGCAGAGTGTCCAAAAAAAGCAGGGTAAGTCATTCTGGATAATAATCAGATGAATAATAATAATGAGGTGAAAATTATATCTAACAACAAATTCCAACAGCACAACTCATTTTTGTGGGGTTTTTTTTGTTTTGTTTTTTTTGTTTTGTTTTTGCTACTTAAATTCCAAATTACATTTTAGGATACAAATCTGGCTCAGTCACTCTGGAATATTCTGCCAAAATGCATTGATGAAATATGCATTCAAGCCTAAATCTTTTGGGAACAGTACTCCTTAAATGCTCTGAGACTTCTTTAGCAACAAAAGCAAGTCTAGGGACACCTCCTATGTACCATTCTACATTGTTTCCTTCCATATCTCAGCAATCAAGTTGAAGTTCTTGGACACTGATCTACCAGAGTGATCCTCAGTTTTAGATTTTGTTCTGTAATTTAGTTATAAGCACTGCAAAGAATTACATGGCTCAAAACACCAGGTCAATAACGCTTTAGGAATCATGTTGGGAACCAAAGCAACTTTAAGAAAAAATTAAAATTGCATAAATAGTAAAGCAGTATCAGTTCAATCTGCTAGTAGAAACCTGTATCAGAATAGTAAGGGCTGGTTGATACTGGGATTTACTCCATGTATTTAAAAAATTTTAGTTAGCAATTGAGGTCTATAAATATGCTTAGGTTAAGCTTATTAAACTATTTATGACAAGAAAAAGTTTTCAAGTACTTTAGGAGATTATACTATGAGATAAATAAGACATATGATATTCACTGACAAATATAATTACATTGAAAATTATATTTCTTCAAATATTTTATAAATTATAGCTTTTAGAGTAATGAATTTTTATGGCCTGATATTAACTATAGTGTCAACCTTTTACAATGTTTACTATATTTCATTTACCAACTGATAGAATCATAACTCATTCATATTTATTTATGTGATGTGTACATTTGGAAATTATTTAAAAAGAAAAAATAATTCATCATATAACACAAAACAATCTAACCAAAATTGTTAAATTTGATTCAGTAGATTCCCAAGAAATATATTCATGGAATAAATTATATCTATATCTAAGAATATAGCAGATGATACCAATTATTTAGCAGCAAGGCTTCTGTAGCTTACTCTGCAATGTATTAACCTATTGTTAGCAAGAGACTAGTTCTTTGATAATAATTCATGAAACTTAATTTGAATAATTCTTTTGCTAATTTATTCGTAAAACAGAAAGATAATAATGATGAATTCTGCTTAGTGCTTTCCACATGTCATTCAATACTTTGATGTACTTAAAAAGTAACTATGATGATGGATAAATATTCATTCAGGTTTTTCATCTCTTTAATACAGACATTTTCAGATCATTTTGAAAAAAACTTTAGAAAAATAATTGTGAGTGTAGTCTACTTAGATTTTTTTTTAACTAAAGTAAATTTAAAATAACATATAACTATAAAAAGGCCTAGGAATTTCCTCTGAGAAATGAAGAAAAACTGTAGTTAAAACAAAAAACTGTTAGACTTTGAAGAAAAGCCAAAAGTTTTTATTAGGGTGACCCAGTAAAGTACAAAATTAGTCAGAAATGACTTAAATCATCAAATAGGTGTATTTTTCTGCTATATTTCCATAAAACCCTATAAATTTTAACTGATTAGTTAAAAGTGGGCAGTAGCCTCAATTAGTGCATGTCATGTTTTGAGCGGCCTTCAAAATCAACCCAGGGTAAAACTCAAAGGAATGACTTCTTTCTCTTTGGTCCCTGTCTGTGGTACATGCCTCACTCCTTTTGAACTGCACATCTCATCACTCAGCTCCATGACTTCCATGGCAGCTCATGCACCAAGCCTTCAAAGATATTGGCCAGTCAGTAAACTAAAACTAGCTGGCTCAAACCAACCTCTTCCTTGTTTTTGTAAATAAAGTTTATTAGATCACAGCCACGCCCTTCTGTTTACATATGGTCTAAGGCCCTTTTTGTGCTACAACAGCACAGTTGAGTAAATACAGCAGAACTTGTATGCCTTGCAAAATATAAAACAAAACAGAAAACGAATAAACTGATCCTTTACAAAAAAAGGTTTTGTTAACCTCTGCTCTACAGCACTAAGGAATAACTCTACCAACAACATGGTATTGCAAAAACAATATTGACTAAACAGAGCTTGACATTGTGAGATTTCTTTTCCTTTCCTTTATTTTCCTTACAGTTCAAAAAAAGGGGCAAATCTAACGGTTGGTGTTCCAGTCAGTTTGGGATTATTCGGGGCAGATGGGGGAGTGTTGACTAGAGGCATACGAGCAACATTGTTGGTTTAAGGAAATTTACAATTTCTTATTTTTGTTGGAAGTTACATGAACATGTTTACTTTTTGAGCTGTGATTTGTGCATTTTTAGGTATGTATGCAGTAATTTCAATAAAAAGTTGGAAAGGAAAGGAAGTAAATTGTCACGGAAAGAAGACATCTATCTACTCATGCCATCATACTTTTAAAATGAGAATAAGCCCTAAGGGATAACCTGTATAGAAACTGAGAGCAAAGTGAACATGAAGTTTTTCTGTTACAACTGCATGAGGATAAGTCCCACTTGTACGATGGTTTAAGTGGTCTATAGTAGTATCAATGATTCCTATCTTCTTCTATACAGTGAGTACAATGGTTAGTGTGGATACAAAATCATTTTTAGCAATAAGTACCCTCATCTATATGTGGAAAATCTCTAGATGGGGAAGTGCTCGGATTTAGACAAATCAAGGTCAGGGGTGTTTCGGTGGCTCAGTGGGTTAAGTGTTGACTTTGGCTCAGGTCATGATCTCATAGTTCACAAGTTCGAGCCCTGCATCAGGCTCTGTGTTGACAGCTCAGAGCCTGGACTCTGATTCTGTGCCTCCCTCTCTCTCTGGCCCTTGCCTGCTTGTGCTCTCTCTGTCTCACAAAAATAAATAAAAATATTTTTAAAAAAAGAAAAATCAAGGTCACCTGGATTGCATTAATGACTTGGGTAACAGGAAAAACATTGAACTGAAGCTTCAGTGAAAAGAGAAAACAAACAAAAACCTTACAGTTTGCCTCTCAGTCAAGCAAGAATGGAAAATCTGTGACCCAGGATTTACTCACAAGAGTGACTAGACAAAGGGTAGGTCCTGGAACTGGCCTATGACCTTAGAGAACAGAGTAAAAAGAAAATGTATAAGTAGTTCTGGAACCACTGGGAAAAGGACAACATGTTAAATACAGAACCCACTGAACATACAGAGAAAAACAACTTCCCAAAGCAAATATTCACCAATTGAGGACACGAAGAAAACATTACAATTGGGGGCAGAAGGCAGAATGAAGAAATATCAGACCACAAAGAGAAAAATCTTTTCTACCACACTTGTGAATACTCCTATAACCAAATTGTATCTGGTAAGGGAGCTGAACAAGCTTTGACAATATGCTTCAGTCATTATTATTAGTGTATTAACATCCTGTGTGGTAAGAGCAAAGAAGTATTTCAAAATACATATTTCAATTCTGAAGATGTATGCCCATTTTAATATTTTAGTTCACCGTAACTGAGGTAGCAACTAAATAAGAACTGCAGACAGTTACAGGAGAAAAATACCCATCCACATGATAAAGTCAGAAATATTTATATTCCGTTCAGGAGGTTTAAGAAATTTTGAAAACAATAGCTATGCACAAAAAGAATTCATTTTCTCCTACAAGAAGTAATTATATATTTAAGTAATAATTTACTTAATAAATATATTATATTCTAATGTTTTTGATCCCAACAGACAAAGCTACAGGAAAATAGCTAACTGCAGAAAAGGCCTGAATGAAGAGACAGACATGTAGCACATTATATTAATTCTTAAGTTGTCCCTGGAGTAACACCAAATATAAGGGCTAAAATCAAAAAGATGTGCAACACCAACTGTTAGTGAGATTGTCAAGCAAATTAAATCCTCATATATCACAGCTGGGAATGTGGAAAAGCCACTACACTTTGGAGAAGACTTCAGTAGTTTCTTTTGGACATGTATTTACACTGTACTCCACAATTAATCCCTGTGAAAATACATACTCATAAAAAGACTTGGACAAGTATATTCATAGAAGGATTATTTATGCTGCTAGACATTAAATGAGCAAAGACAAAACAGAACAAAATATTAACAGGAGAAAGGATAAATGTGTATGGCTCAACCATACAATGAAATACTATCGAATGATATAGAAGAATCAATTTCTGGTGACTGAACTCAAGACTGTAAGACATAATTTTGAATGAAAGAAGCCAAACATGAGAAAACAAGTAAAATTAATTATTGGTGAGAGAGGTTAGAAAGTTGCCATCACTGGGTATACCAGGGTGGGGAAGGTAATTGTAAGGTACAGAAAGGAAAATTCTGGGGGGATGCAAATAGTTTGTATGTTGTTTTACATGATAGATAGATGGAGCTATGAAACTGTCAATCTCTTCAAACTGAACACAGGACCTGTGCATTTTATTGCTTGAAAATAGATCTTAATCAAAAAGTTTACTAAAGTTTGGACTACAAAGGCACTTTGTGCTTTTTGAAAAAGGATTTGAATCAGAAAAGTAATCTCACTGATTCTTGCATCCATGTTTATATATTTTAGGACTCTAAGAAGATACTTAGTTTTGGGCTATATAGCTAATTTCTTTCCTTATGATAAACCTCAAAAAGGACAGCTATAGTGGAAATATAATTAAACTATTTCCTTGAGGTGAGTTGACAAAGTTGGCTTATTTTTCCTTGAGCTGCTGGAGGATATATTATTTAACTTTACCTACTATTGTTAGCTATTTTAAAGAAATATTGCCCTATTTTAGTGTTCAATGGTCTGTAAAGGTTTCAAGGTTGGGGAATAATAATTTTCTCAACCAAATTTGGTTTCTCAATATAATTTGGCCATATGCCAACATTATATCATTCCGGTACACTTCATTGGCAAATTGTTTTGATATATCTTTGTAATCTATTGGAAGAAAAAGGAGCGTTGCTTCTGAACAGAGGCAGAAAGCTGTTTGTGTGGGATTGCTCCTTCCTATCTCACTCACCATAGAATTTTATCAGCTGATGAATATTTTGAGTTTCATCTAGTATAAAACAGTCTGATGTAAATAAATGAGCCAAACAGATAATAGATTCCAGAGGAAGATTTTATAAAGTAAAATCTAGCAAATCTAGATAAATTAGTGTTTTCTACATACAAAAAATATTACATATTAATGATTACAAAAAATATGAAATACTATCAACAGATCAATAATTCTAAATTGATGGCAGTTGGGTATGAAAAGGCTTCAGGTGCTTGACTAAGGAACCTTAACTCTGACTAAATCTTATTTATTTTATTTTAATGTTTATTTATTTATTTTTGAAATAGAGTTAGAATGTGTGTGTGTATAAATCAGGGAGAGACAGAGAATCCCAAGCAGTTTCTATGCTCTCTGTGCAGAGCCTAAATCCAGGGCTCGAACTCACAAACCACGAGATCATGATCTGAGCCAAAATCAAGAGTCAGATGCTTAACCAACTGAGCCACCCATGTAAATTTTAGAGAAACATAGGGAGCTTTTGATATTCATGGATACATTGGTCTCATTCCACAACAATTTCAGAGAGTAGGGCCAATCATACATAGATCCTGAAGTGGTTCTAATATGCAACCAGGCTGTGGAAACCCTGGTGGCTCTGAGAACCTTTCAGGAATCAGTTAGAAATCCAAGCTAGGATAAGAGGGAACCATAATTGGGGTGCCCGGGTAGCTCAGTCAGTTAATTGTTGGAGTCTTGATTTCAGCTCAGGTCATGATCTGAGGATTCCTGAGATCAAGCTAACAACCGGGATCCTGCCTGGGATTCTCTGTCTCCTTTCTCTCTACCTCTCCTCTGCTCACTCTCATTCTCTCTCTCTCTCTCTCTCTCTCTCTCTCTCTCTCTCCCCTTAAAATAAATAAATAAACATTAAAAAATAATAAAGGGAGCTATGATAAAATTTAGATGCTGTAGTAGTTAAATCTAACATTTCTAAGTATTTTTTGATGACTCGTGGTCTTGTTTTCCTCATATGCAAAATCAAAGCATTGAAGACAATTGGTCATTGAATTCCTCCCCAGCTCTAAATTTCTTTCATTAAGTCTCTCTAGATGATCTCCCATTAAGTTTAGCTTCCTTCCAGGCTTCCTGTCATTTTGGTATTGACTTAGCTTAATTTTTGCAAAAATGTTACCTGTCTTTGGGAACAGAGTACCAGAAAACCAAAATTATCAGGTATAAGTCTTTTCACATAGAATGCCTGGTTTCAATTTTTCTGTTCTTATTAACTGCAACAGAAATAAAATAAAATGTCTAAATATAATGAATTTGTTTCCAACAGTTACTGTGTCTATACTACATTTTACTTAAGATTCTAACAGCTGAATCTGGGAAGGTCCCTCCCCCCTTTTTTTGTTTGGGGGCAGTAGCCACATTGAAGAGTTAAGTGCCAAAGTTATGCTTCTACATCCAAAATATAATTTACTTTTATTTTCCCTGCTGTTTGCATCATTGATGGTAAGCAATGGTCTTCGAAGACAAGAAACAAACAACATCATATATAGTCTGCTTGGTCACACAATTGAGGGACATCTGTCATGGCTGGGAAACTAGCTTTTTTAAGTTTCAAGGGCATAGTCCCTCTCATGGCATAGACAGTATCCAGAGAAAGACATTTACACATACATTTTCTGTATCACTGAAGCTATTGGTAAAAAGGTCAAAAGCAAAGTCTAAGGAATGGACCAGGAGAAGGAAAGGATGAAGTAGCAACTGTCATAGGTAGCATCAGCAGCAAAACAGGTAGATGGAAAGCAAGCTTGTTATAGTCTGAAAACTAACAAGAGAAGCAAAAGCTAATCAAAAAACTATTTCTGAGAGTATTTAAAAATCATGGTAAAAAGACAGCCAGTAGGAGAAAAAAATGAGTCCACAAGGATTCAAAGAAAGATAATAATGTTTTAATAGAAATATATGTGGATGTATATCTGCCAAAAGCAGGGAGAAGGTCCAGAAGAGGACAGAAGCATGAAGAAGGCATGAAAGGAAAAAAGAAAATGAAATACTGACCTTATCATTTCTCATTAAAGAATATTCAGTTTAGCAACATTGTCTCCAATCTTGTCAAAGCAATATCTTTCCTTTATTTAATAATTCCCAACTTTATAACTCTATATATGATACTTTGCATGTGGGATCTTTCCTTTTGTTGCAGGATTTTTACCACAATATCTGAGATTAATTGAAGAATAAAGAGGTGGACACAAAATGAGCAGCAGGCAAAAGTCTATTAGAATATAAGATTGGAAAGAAAGAATAGTAGGAAAGCTCTCTTTGCAGAGAGGGTCCTTATTTTATAAGGTTAGGTAGCTCTCCCCTTTCCCTTCTGCCTTGTTCCTTCTCAGGTTCTATCTACCCTTATTGGCTTGATACCTATAGCTACTGGGTTATCCATTCCTGAGTGGTTCATTTTCCTAAAAAAGTTTTTTAAATATTTACTTATTTCAGAGAAAAGAGACAGAGCATGAGCAAGGGAGGGGCAAATAGAGAGGGAGACACGATTTGAAGCAGGCTCCAGGCTCTGAGCTGTCAGTACAGAGCCTGATGCAGGCTTGAACCCACAAAGTGTGAGATCATGACCTGAGGTGATGTCACTTAACCTACTGAGCCACCCAGGCCCCTATTCACGGGCTCATTTGCATTGTATGAGACGTGGTCTATGGCCATACTGGGTCTTTTTTAGAAGTCCTGAGGGAAACCTGAGGGGGGAGTAGGTGGGGTCTCCTACACTCTTACCAGGAAACTTACACCTTAAGGGGGTTTGCTGTGGTCAGACACTCCCAGTATTATTCCAAATAGGTGTTTTTCCCTACCCAGGGACCTCAGACCCCATCTTTCCCTTTATCCCCACTGAATCCTATCTTCTCCTATCATACTTTGAAGCATCATTGTTCAAACGTAATGAAAGAAATGCCAGGTAAAATAGAAAGCAGTTATAGTCTCCAGGTTGGGGGGAGAAGTGTAATGAATATCATTGTGAACTCCTGACAGGTGCTAAATTTAAACATTATAATCTTTAAGTGAACTGTTAGGTTAAAAATTGCATTGATTTGGAGACCAAGTGTTTATTTGCATGTTTTTGGTTTTCTTCTACATGGTCATGCTTTCTCAGTGCTTTGTCCAGATGCTGGAGGTGGGATTGAATGTTCCAACCCTCTAAGCACGCGGATGATGCTGTGGGCTCTTCTCCTGCAACCAGCCCCCACCCTCAGGTGGGTCCAAAAGTCACTCATTAACATAACAAAACACCTTTATAGCTCTCATCACTTTTATGGCGCTTTTAAATAATAAAATTTTATGCAGCTATGAGACATCACATTAAAAAAATAATGGCCTAGGCCAACTGTTTACATTATAATATATATAGAAATTGAGAATACAAATAATATGATTCCATTAGTTGATATTAAAATGTTGAAACTTATAAAAAGAAAAAATATCAAAAGGAACATGCTAACCTATTAATAGTTGCTGCCACCAGATAATGGGTTTATGTTTGATTTTTTATTATTCCCTACTCTTTTCACTTTTTCAACAATGAATATATATTGCTTTTATAATAAGAAAATAATTCACTTTATTTTAAATGCTCTAGTGATTAAAAAGCAATTTAAGCTTTACAAAAGGAAGAGATAATTCACTTGTTCTTGTTAAAAGTAACAGTCAAAAGAGGGCACTGGATTATATTCCCAAACTGTTTTTAGATAAAAATGTTAATGAATGTCTCTTTATTTGTTTTTCTTAAAAAACATCAGTTTCTATTCAATTAAAGAGCAAATATAAAATATCCAAATTCAAGACAGTTTCATATCAAGTAAAACTCCTCTTTTGTCTCATGCATCATTCCTCTAGCCCCAAGTGCTTTCTCCAGTTGAAGCTGCAAAATTGTCTTGGTATTTAAGATATCATACAACTGGCAGGAATTTGTGATTATTACAACTACATTTTGTCATCTTTTGTTCTAGCAGATTCAACTATTTTTAGTTCATATATTTATTATATGCAAATGATAAGCACCTCAAACAGATTGTAGGTGATAACAGACTGAAAAATCAGCTCATCTTTTCCGTCTGGATAGAAGCACTAGAATCATTTCACTGTGAGCTAGTGAGATTCGTACATTTACTTAGCTCCTACGTGTCAAACAATAATCCATTCAAAATTGGAGGACACTCGAGAAATGTATAATAATCTTTACTAGTTGGTTTAGCTTTCATCTGTAGAGTTCCTAACAGTAGATGACAGGACCTACACTAAATGATTTACAGAACTCTGAGTAAGTATTATCGTCATTTTAGAGATTGGGTTTCAGGGGTGCAGAACTGGGTGATTACAAAGCTCGCCCAAGGTAACATGAATAAACAGAACAAGCTGTTGGTCTGTTGGGATTCAGATCCCGTGCCTTTAATGCCTTGTGGGTTGAAGGATGCCATAAGAATAAATTTTATAAAAAGCTAAGAGTGTAACAGAATCCTTAGTCTTTTTGAGACTAGTTTCAGAATTGATCTGTGACTAAGAATATGTTGGGTCTGTGGATATTTGCAAGGTTATGCGAGTAAATGGCGCTGAGGTTTGGGAAGGGGGAGGGGACAACACAATGTAACTGTTCGGAGAATGATGAGATCCTGGTCTTCAGGTAACTGTAGCGTGAACTTGGGAAAAGTCAGTTTTACTCCTCTGTTCTTCAGTTTCCTCAATGGCAACAAAACAGTGAAAAGAGCACATTTCTCATAGGGTTGTTCAGAATTAAGTTAGATAGCATAGCACTTAAACATTTGGCACATTGCGATCACTTACTAAATGTAGCTCTTTGAGCCATGAAGATTCTCCTTGATATGGAGACAATAATATTTGGTTTACTTTTTTTATATGGATACTTTCCCTAAAATACAAGCTACTACAGTGGAAATATTTTGTCTATTATTTTGCTAATAATTCTTTAGCTCTCAAAACAGTTTATGACATATCGTTGGTGCATAAGAAATTTTAGTAAAATAAGTGAGTAAAGAATAGGTGTTAATCTTTTTTTTTATGTATGTTCCAAAGCTCCCTGATAACT
>NC_043705.1:74014116-74024102 GCF_006229205.1 Suricata suricatta | reverse complement strand
CAACTTTGCAGACTAGTTAGATTTTCAGTAGTCATCATTGGGAAAGTAAATAAACACCATTATGCTGATTCTGTATTAATAATTATATACAGTTGATAATTTGATAATGGACTGCGAGCAATTGCCATCAGGGTTTGGAGAGTTTCTTTATGCCTATTATATCTGTTAAAGTATAAAATATAAGAGCCACTTTCAAAAATAAGTTATTGGAAATATTTTATGTCCAGCAGTAATCTTTTACATGACTTTTGTATACTTAACAAAGAGAATATGAATCTATGGATACCTTTTTTTTGTTATGTTTGTTTTTAGTTTTTTAACATTTATTTATTATTGCGAGACAGAGAGAGACTAGCATGACCAGGGGAGGGGCAGAGAGAGAGGGAGAGACAGAATCTGAAACAGGCTCCAGGCCCTGAGCTGTCAGCATAGAGCCCAACACAAGGCTCAAACCCATGAACCACGAGATCATGACCTGAGCCAAAGTCAGACTCTTAATTGACTGTGCCACCCAGGCACCCCTAGGTTTAAATTTTAAGAGTTTATATTAAGTATATGATTAACTACTACAAATACTAACCAAACCTTTCATGATTTTATGACATTGAACATAGTTTCATGTAAAGAAAAAATAAAAAGTTCTTTCTGAAATTAACATGCAGGTATTCTTATATATATTTTTTTAATGTTTATCTATTCATTTTGAGAGAGAGAGAGCAAGTAGGGGATGCATAGAGAGGGAAAGAGAAACCCAAGCAGGCTCCACACAGTCCGTGAAGAGACCAAAGTAGAGCTTGAACCCGCAAACTGTGAGAATATGACGAGAGCCAAAGTCAGTTAACCAACTGAGCCACTCAGGTTCCCCTAACATGCAGGTCTTCTTAAAAATCCATTTTAATAATCACAGTTCTCCCTAATATTATAGTTTTGTTTTGACAAAAATCATATCAAGAGGCAAGTCATATATACTTAAAAAATCCATAAAAAGGACATCCAGAATGAAAATTTTTCCATATATAAATAACCATATTAAGAAATTATTATATTTTCAGATTACATTTAACTTTTTAAATAGTTGAGTATTTCTTCATTTCCTTATTGTAAATCACCCAATTTCCTCTGTTTACCATTTTGTTTCACCAGTGTAGAAATTAAAATTATTTAAGGTATAGGATGCAAATTCACTGTTTAGATTTCCAAGCTTAGAGTGTGAAAATTAAAAAAGAAAAAAAATTAATCCAAATACAATCTTGTAACCAAATTCATCATTTGAAGAGTAGAGTTTGGTGAGCTTTAACTAACATCCAGAGGCTTGTAAGTGGCCTGTAAATCAAGACAGAGAATGTTTAATTCACCTGAAAAAGTTTTGAGGACACTTTGCAGTCATTTTTTTTTACACACAGCCCTAGACCTTAGGAACCATTATTATGATTTTTGTTCCTAGAATTTGGACTTTTCTAGAATGCTGTATAAGGAGACACATACAGTACGCAGTCTCAGTGTCTGGATTTTCTATCTGGATAATATTAGGTTCATTGTTGTTGTTGCATGTACCTGCAGCCATTATTTATTACTGCTAAGTACTAAGCCATTTATTACTGCAGAATCTATGCCGCATTTTGTTCATCCATTTACCTCTTGATGGACATCTAGGTTCTCTGAAAGTTGGATATTATTAGTAATGCTGCTATAAATACTTGTGTACAGTCTTTGTGGATATGTTTTAATTTCTCAGCCAAATGCCTAGGTGTGGAATTGCTGCGGAGGCATCATGATAAATGTAACAACCAGCTTTCTTGATGGCCGTGGGAGGAGAAAACTTTGATTTGCTGATTGCCATAGTGCAAATATTTCCATCATGACTCTTGTCACACTACAAACATTACAGCCTAAATGCTGAGTTGAGAAGAGGTGTGCACAAAAAGCTCTTGTGAGGCCAGTGTCAGTAAGGTCTAGAACACCCATCTAAGAAATACTCGTTCAAAGGTTAAGTGCATATTTAACAATAGGAAACTGACATGGGGAGCCTGTATGCCTCAGTTAGTAGAGCATCTGACTTTGGCTCAGGTCATAATCTTGAGGTCTGTTAGTTTGAGCCCTGAGTTGGGCTCTGTGCTTGACAGTCAGAGCCTAGAGCCTGCTTCAGCTTCTGTCTGCCTTTCTCTCTGCCTTTCCCCTGCTTGCACTCTGTCTCTTTGTCTCTCAAAAATAAATTAAAACATTAAAAAAAAGGCCAGCAGTCTTTGGAGGGAGGAAATCTGCCAAACTGCTAAATGAGTTGTATATTTTTATATTTTCACCAGCATTATATGAGAATCCCCTTAATACTTGGTCAGACTTTTAAATGCTAGGCATTGTAGTATTGGTAATATCGCATAGTGATTTCAGTGTCTTTACCTGATGGCTAATGACAGTGAACATCTTTTCATGTTCCTGTTAACCACTTGTATATCATCTTTGATTCAATGTCTGTTCATATTTTAGCTCATTTTTACTCAAATTGTTTGTATTTTACTACTGAGTTACAAGAATTCTTGTGGAGTGGTTCTAAACCCTAGTCAACAATTAAGATAAGTCCAACTAATATAAACCATAGAATCCCACCTGACCCCAGTCTTGATTGGTTGACTGACTAGTATTTTGCAGATCTGTTAGTGAAATATAAATATTTGTTTGTCCTTGTGATATTTGAAGTTGTTTATTTAACAGGTAATTTTTGCAGCAACAAATTCTTAAAACAGGATTTGGCACCTACAAATGAGGTACTATAATAACTGAAAAATATTAGCTTTGTGACTAAGTGGGAGATAACAAGGTAATTGTTATAAGAAATTGCAAAATGGTTACTTATATTTGATGAGGGCCTAATTTTCATAGTGGTGAAACATTTGGTAAAAATATTATCTGTGACAACTTGGAAGGAATAAAAATGCATTTAATAAACTTGAACCAGTGGGCAAATAAGCTTTAAGGCAAACTATTGGGCGGGAGTTGACTTTCATTACCTGATTGTGTACAGCATTACAAGAAAAAAAAAAAGAGCTTTGTTTGTAAATGTAATCAATATAAAATATTTTATTCATTTCTGAAATTTCATCATTAAAAATGAAAATGCTTCTTGCCAATTAAACTTCCTGTTATGAAGACAGTTTGGGGACAAAGATGAAAGTGTAGTGCCGTAAAAAGGAAGCCTCAGGGCAAAAGCCAAGTTGAATGCTTTAACCTTATTGTTAAAACCTTTGAAAGAATTGTTTTGTCGGTTTATCAATTCTTAAGCATTTCAAAGAGACACTAATAAAATTGAGAGTCTATGTACCCAAAGTACTTATAATTACATACAGAAAGTGGGGAGAGGAAAAGAGAGAGAGATTAAAAAAAATTGTATGCATGGCTCTTGGAAGAATTAACTGAAATCAAATATGTTGAATTACCACATAATAAGAAAGCTGAACTGACAAGTGTTGCAGCTTAGAGTAAAAACGGCTATAGTTGTAAAAAAAAAAAAAAAGATGTGAAACAAAACAAAACAAAAACAAAAAATCCTCTAGACCTCTAGGGAAGGTGGTGGTAGGTTAAGAAAGTTCCCAGCCATCCAAATAGGTAATTTCTCCAGTATCATCTTCAAGTGTGGTCCATGAGGATCACTTAAAAGCAAGTACCTCACAGAGGGCAAAAGAAAGAGCTGAGAAAAACAGACTTGGGAGCTACTATGATAGAAAAATATAGGATTCAGTAGGCAGAAAGGGAAATATTAGGACCTGAGGTCCCTGGATGGGGAAAAACACATTATTCTGGAGCAATAAAGCAACTGACCATGGCAAGCCCCCTCAGACATAAAGTTCATCTTAAGAATGTAACAGACACCACCTATTTCCCCCCAAGTTCCCCTCAGAAACTTGACAAAAGACTTAACTAAAAATAAGAAATAGATCACCACACATACAATGGAAATGAGCCAATCAGGAAAGAACAACCAAGCACCTAGAGCTACCAAGCCAATGAGGGTAGTCCCTGAGAAGGACAAGGGGGAATGGTGGGGGGGGAGGGACTTCATGATCAGAACCTTATAAAACAAGGACCCCTGCCTATAGTTGGTGGGCATTCACTTCCGAATGCCCCCTCTCTGTAAAAAGAGCTTTCATACTATGTTCCTTTCTGATCTTATGCTCTACTTTGCCTATTGCTCATTTTGTGTCCACCTCTTCATTCTTCAAAGGGCTGAGACAATGAACCCCAGGTATTTAGGTAAAAACAAAAAACAAAAAACAAAACAAACAAACCCTGCAATATTATTTCCAGGGAATGGAGCTCAGGTTTACCTCCGGATAAGGGATTCTCTCTATATTGTTTAATGGGATTTCAGGATTTCTAGGATGCCATAGCTTCCGTGTACTTCTATTTCTCACATTTTGATTTAGAGTGTTTATTGTGTCTATCTTATTGGGTTCATCTGTTAGCAATATAAATTGGAAGTATGGGGCCACATAACATGTTTTTGGCCCATAGGTCTCTAGACCAAGAAGAGCTTACAGCATACTTACCAAAGGTCACCATATCTGTACATGGAGTCTCAGAAATGACTGGATGAGATTTTAGTGGTAAGTTGGTGAAGGAGTAGTTTGCACGAAGAAGAGAAGTCTATTGTTGAACAAAAAATGTAATGGGAAAGTGAATTTTTTTGTGCTAATGGAAATGCTCCATATCTTGAGTGAGGTGGTAGTTATACCTTTGTCAAAACTCATCAGCTGTACTATTAATACATTAAATATGAATTATATCTTAATAAAGCTATTTTTAAATTCATATTAAATACAAAAAATTAAGGATTTGATAACTGGAGGAAAATCAGAAAATATATAGACAAATATACACACAGGAAGAATGAAAACTAAAGAAAAAGGCATAAGGAAGATGTATGTGAGGCAGAGTGTGAAGATTTAACATACGTGTTAGATACTGAATTGTGACCCTATGCTCCAAATTGATATACTGAAGCCCTGTCAGAGTCTTAGAATGTGACTGTATTTGGAGATAGGACCTATAAACAGGTAATTACATAAAAATGAAGCCATTAGGATGGGTTCTAATCCGATCTGATTGGTGTCTTTCTGAAAAGAGGAGATTAGAACAAATAGGAAGAGATGGCAGGAATGTGTGTATCCAGAGGAAAGGACACATCAGGACAGAGCAAAAAAGCAACCATCTGTGAGTCAAGGAGACAGGCATCAGCAGAAACCAAATTGGCTTTGATCTCAGATTATTAGCATCCAGAGTGAGAGAAAATAAACTTTTGTTGTTTAAGCAATCCAGTCTGTAGCATTTTGTTACGGTAATCCTAGTAAACCAATACAACGTATGATTTAGAATTCTAGGGGAAAGGAAAAAGAAAAATAAGCAGTTACAAAAAATTAAAATGACAAACATCTGGCAAAACTCCTATAAACCAGAAGAAGAAAACGCAAATTATCAGGACCAAGATAAAGTACATGACTACAGATACTCTAACAAATGGATTTTTTTAAAGGATATCAAGGACTACTGGCTTTAGTGATAATTTGGGAAAAAAGCAAATGCAGGAAAACTATAATATAATAAACTTGATCTAGAAGAATTATTTTAATATCTAAAAATTAAATCTATTTATCAAAATACTCCCCCAGAAAAAAATTTAAGCCCTGATGGTTTACCTATGATTCTTTCAAACATTTACTTTAAAAAAATTTTTTTAATGTTTATTTCTGAGAGAGGGAGAGAGACAGAGCAAAAGTGGGAGAGGGGAAGAGAGGGAAGCACAAAACCGAGCACAGGCCCCAGGCTCTGAGCTGTCAGCACAGAGCCCAATGTGGGGCTCAACCTTGTGAATCACCAGATCACGACCTGAGCCAAGTCAGATGCTTAACCCACTGAGTTGATCAGGCACTCGTCCTTCAAATGTTTAAAGAAAACATAGCAAGATCACTAAAAACTCTTGAAGGAATTTAAATAAAGTGAATGTTTACCAAATAATTTTATGAATCCAGCATAATCTTGATATTTAAATAGAATTAAGGTTGGGGCACCTGGGTGGCTCAGTTGGTTAAGAGTCCAACTTGGGCTCAGGTCATGATCTCACGTTTTATAGATTTGAGTCCTGCATTGGGCTCTGTGCTGAGAGCTCAGAACCTGGAGCCTGCTTCAGATTAGGCATCTACTTCTCTCATTCTGCCCTTCCTACACTTGTACTCTATTTCTCTCTCTCCCTCTCTCTTTCTCAAAAATAAACAAACACTTAAAAAAATAGGATGAAGATATACAAAGAAAACAGAAACTTAAATATAAATATATGAAAAATATTATCAAATTAATATTAGTAATAAATGAAAAATTATACCAATTCTAAATTGGGCTTATCCTCAAAATGTGAAGTTTGTTAAACATAACAAACTTAAACAATGTAATTCAACAGATTAATGCAAGAGAAGAAAAACATATATAATCAAATTGATAAATTAATAAATAGCATCTAAAATTTAAGTATGTTATGGTAAAACTTTTACAAATCAATAATGTAAAGAAATTTCCTTAATTTGACAACAGGAAACCTGAAGCTAGCTTTTATTTATTCATTCATTTATTTATAAGTTTATGTATTTATTTTTATTTATTTATTATTTATTTTGAAAGAGACAGAGAGGGTGCAAGCAGGGGAGGGGCAGAGAAAGAGAGGGGAATCTTAAATGGGCTCCCTGCTGTCAGTACAGAGCCTATTGTGGGGCTCACACTCAAAAAACTGTAAGAACATGACTTGAGCTGAAATCAAGACTCCAATGCTCAACTAAGCCACCCCGGTGCCCCTACTTTATATTTAACAGTGCAATAATGAATGCTGAGATTGAAAAGGAGACAAAAATCTTTCTTTTTACATTATACTGGAAATCCCAGTTAGGGATCTCCTGCCTGGAGAAAAAAGAAAGAAAACAAAAGAATAAGCATTATGATTAGAAAGGAGGAAAAGTTCTTTCTTTCTGAAGAGATTTTGAACATGTTAAATACAAAAGTACTTATACAATAATAAAAATGAAGAATTAATTTAGCAGGATGGTGAATCAATCATTAATTTTCTTCTATATATGTAGAAGAAAAATAAAATTGAAATTGAAATAAAACTCCAGGGGGGCATGGGTGGCTCAGTCGATTAAGTGTCTGACTTCGGCTCAGGTCATGATCTTACAGTTCATGGGTTCGAGCCCTGCATTGGGATCTGTGCTGACAGCTAGCTCAGAGCCTGGAGCCTGCTTCAGAGTCTGTGTCTCCCTCTCTCCCTGACCCTCCCCTGCTCGTGCTGTCTCTCTCTCTCTCAAAAATAAATAAAAACATGAAAAAAGAAAATAAAACTCGATATGCAGCAATCATCAGAAACCACTGTATTCCTATGAGTAAATTTAGCAAAAATGTATACTATATATATGTAAAAACTACAAAATATTATTGAGAAAAAAATAGGAAAGAACTAAATAATGGAGGAAAGTACTAAACTTATGAATTGAAAGATTTACTATTATGGTGATACTAACTTTCTCCAAATTGATCTTCAGATCCAATGCAATCTAATCTAGTTCTCAGAATATTTTTTATGTAAATTGACAAGTTAATTTAAACTGTGTAAGGAAACATGAGAGGCAAAAGACTGTTGAGGCAGTCTTAAGGAAGGACAACATTGCACTTCTAAATACCAAAACCTACAATAAAGAAAACTATACTATACAGAGGTAACATATTATAGAACCAGCAATTTTATTCCTTTGTATATGTCCAAGAAAAAATGCATTTATTATAAAAAATATTACATATCAAATTACTGAGAGCTGCACTATTAATAAGTGCAAAAGTATGGGGGGGTAAGGCTCAGTCAGTTAAGCCTCCAACTCTTGGTTCTGACTCAGGTCATAATATCACAGTTTTGTGAGTTCAAGCCCCACATCTGGCTCTGTGCTGACAGTGTGGAACCTTCTTGGGATTTTCTCTCTCCCCCTCTCTCTCTACCCCTGCCCCCCTTGCATTATTTCTGTCTTTTTCAAAATAAATAAATAAACTTAAAAAATAAGTACAAAATTATAAATTATCCAATGTCTATCAATAATAGAAGGGAAAACACTTTTTGGTGTATTCACAAAATAGAATGCTATGCAGCAATGAAAAATAATAAATTACAACTACACAAAACAATAAGGATGAATCCCACAAACGTAAGGTGAGTGAAAGAAACAAAACAGAAAAAAAATCCTTAATGGATGATTCCACTTTGGTACATTTCATAGTCCATAACAGTGTTAGAAATTAGGATAATTTCTCTTGGGGTAATAATGTTTAGAAGGGACACAACAGGTGATTCAAGTAACCCACATTCTTGTTGTTAATCTCAGTAGTAGCTACATAGCTCTTTTTTTTTTCTTTTTAAAAGCTTGCCAATGTGCTTATTTATGTGATGTGTACTTTCTAGTGTGTAAAGAAAAATACAAAATAAAACATTTAGAAACAAATATAGGCAGAGATTTGTTGCATGACATTAATAGAAGTTTCTACATTACCATAGAGAAGATCCAAAAAATATTTGCTTCCAAGTTATTTAGAGCTTCAGTTTAAATGGGACATCATCCATGGATTCATTTACTGGACATATATGAGTTTATTTTTTTCACTGTATTTTATAAATGTTCACCATATGTATGCAATTTAAGTGGATGCTTCTATCATTTTATAATATAATAGGCCGAAAGAATCTAATAATCAATGACCTAAGATAAAAATGTAAGATAATTACGGAGCAAATAAAGAGAAAAGTTACCACAGAATTAAATTCCTCATTTGAGTAAGTCTTGCCAAGAAAAAGAATATTGCCAAATTCACAAATAGTTGCATAATTTTGTTACATAAGATAAACATATATGAAAATCCCCATTAATAACTTATAAGATCATTGTAAATTAATATTCAGTAAGCTTTTACATAGTGGGATTATTGAAAGATTTTAATTGCTTGGGTTGACAGAGGGTGGGAAGATTATATATAGTTCTTCAGAAAAGCAGAGATATGTATGAAGACTCTCAAAGGCCTCTGTCAACTCTATGAATCTGTAATGTGATGCTTTGTTTTTGAAAATACCGGTGACAAATTATTCTCAACAAACCACTATGCATAAATAGAAGTGTTGACTGTTAAGTAGCAAAACTGATTATGTTTGTCACTTGTATATACTCTGGAATGTCATTTCTTATTTCTTAAAAAATAACATCCTATCATTCTAATAATATCATTATGTATTTGCTATTGAATTAACAAATTTTATTTTTTAAATATCAGGTATTTAATTGTGTATGTATATGTATAAAGGCATATAGGCATACATATCTTTATTCCTCATATGTGTGTATGTGCATCTCAGAGTAAGATAATCTGTTAGTCAAATGAGTGATAGAATATCTGATTGTTTTTGATGTTTTAGTGAGAAATACATAGTCTGAAATTTTTTCTATCAGCCACAAAACAGATAAATAGATAAACAGACACCAAAACAAAAAAAAATTAATTTAAAAATGTGTTTTGGTAATCTTGTGCTGGGTAACAAACTATCCCAATGCTCAATACCTTAAAAACAGCCATTTTACTTGCTTGTTCAAAATTATGCAAATTTGTTAGGGTGTCATGGAAATGTCTTGTCTTTGTTCCACTTTGTACTAACAGGGGTGTCTCAAATGGAGTTGGAAGATCCACTCCCAAAATGAATTCACCATATAGTTGGCAAGTTGTGTGATGGGTGAAACCTCACTTGGGACTTGGTCTGGGCTTCATTTCTTTTGCATACGGCCCATAAATGTGGATAAATGAGCACATAACATAGTGTTCCCATGGTAATTATACTCATTACATGTTGACTATTTTCCAATTGCAAGCAAAAGCAGAGGCTGCCAGATCTTTCTTAAGACTTGATTCAGAAACTGGTACAATGT
>NC_043705.1:74012169-74014016 GCF_006229205.1 Suricata suricatta | reverse complement strand
TTTTTTTTTACATTTATTTATTTTTGAAGGACAGAGAGAGACAGAGCATGAGCAGAGGAAGGGCAGAGAGAAAAGGAGACACAGAATCCCAAGCAGGCTCCAGGCTCTGAGCAAATGTTCAGCACAGAGCCCAATGCGGGGCTCAAACCCACAATGAGATCATGACCTGAACTGAAGTCAGATGCATAACCAACTGACACACAAAGTGCCCCTTCCTTTTTTATTTTTTGAGAGCTTTTCTCCAACTTTTCTTTTGAATTACTTTTTCATATTAATTTACAAAATATACTTCATGTTGTCAGATTCTCCTTCCCCCCCGCCAATATCTTGTTGTTTAATGGATGCATTCTTTTCCTATCTTCCTAAGAAAATAGTTAATTATTTCTTGATTTTTTTTTTCTTCTCTCTGTATAGCCTATGACCCGTCCCAATTTTACCTTTTTACTGTTGTGGCCTCTCTTTGGTCGTCAATGTAGGGAATTTTTCTCAAATATTAAGTGACCCTGGTTTTGTGATCATACTTAAGATTACAGTACTGTAGTGTTATCTTAAAATCTTGTGCACAATGGAGGGAAGCATAAGAGGCTGTGCAGAAAACCATATACTTATTTGCATGGGCCATTTCATGGGTGGTCTTCTAATACTGGTGCCCTTTCTTTTAGTGGTTGGAGCCCCCATGGAAGAATCCACACACTTCCTGCTTGGATAATTTGTCAAACTACCAGGACTCTCTAGCTGGGGTAGAAGTGGGGATTGAGCATTTGGCACAAACTTTCCTATAATTTCTTTCTTTCTTTTTTTTTTTTTTTTGGTATGATAAGACTACCCACAAAGTTTTATGTTGTCTTCTGAAAAGTCACCTTCTGTTTTACCCTGTCTAGTTAGTCACCAGTAATTCTTCAGCAAAACCTCTGCTCATCTCTATTAATAACTCATCCTCTATTTTTTCCTTTCAAATTTATTCCTTTAATGTGTCTAGTTAATTTTGTTGATACTGAAAGGGAGTTGGTGTAAATATGTGTATTCATTCCATCAATTTCAAGTTGAGACTTGAATTTTCAAACAAGATATGAGAAAAAAACAGAAGAAAACAGATGTGAAAAAACATAGAGGAAAGTAAAAGGATAGAGACAAATTACATTTAGCAAAAATAAACTTATTTTTAAATCAAACGATAAATATAAGCTTCCTTCTAAGTAGAGGCACTTATTCCTACAATTCATCAAGAGCTGAAGATGTTCCAGTGATTTAAGTTAGAACTAAAATTAATTTTAAGATTAAAGTTTAAGTTTAAAATTTAAGTTAGGATTAAAAGGAAATTATTCAAGATAAGACAAATCCTAACAAAAGATAATAAAACAGTTTTTCACTGTTTACAAATGTCATGAGAATTTTTTAATGGTGATCTATTTCTCTCAACAGTGATTTCCAAAAAAAGTGCTAAAATCTTTTCTAACTACCAGAAGGTTTTGCAAATGTTAATATGCTTACTTTTGAGTGTATCTTAAAATCAAAATGAAAATCTGCCCATACAAATCCATTGTTTTAAAAATCTAAGAAAACTTTAAAATCATATAATTTGAGATATTTTTTCCTTTTTTAAAAATTTATTTATTTATTTATTTTTAGAATATAACACTATTTTTTAACATATGCAATTATTTTCCATCATTTACAATACAGTAGTTACAATGACACTCCAAATGGATAAGCAAAGTAAAAAATCAGAACCTCAACTTCTATTTCATGTAATTAGACTTATACAGAAATTAGAAGGTTAAGTAACAACTAGTTAATCACCTAATTTCACAGCTATCTGAAGTGGCAATCATTATATAGCAGCTTAT